>NC_041382.1:689635995-689645243 GCF_002162155.2 Triticum dicoccoides | reverse complement strand
CGAATAAGAGAAGATTAGCCAAGGCAATCTTCATCGATGGACACATAGGCCTAGTTCGTACATTGACCACATGCCCAAATTGTACTTCCGCTAAACTTTTATAATAGATATTATACTTTTCATAAAAAAGCAAGGATATCGCGTCTCTAAGTGGATTCCGTAGTAGATTGTCCGTGAGTGTACAATTTCAGCATACCAGTGGCGGACGTGTAGTTTGTCGCCACTATACTGACCCGCCACTAGTACATCTTTACGAGTGACAAGTGGCCATTTTCACATGGCATGGGTTATCTTTTCTTTTGGCATTGGCGAGCATTTGGTCTACTCGTCACTAGTAAGATGGCGGCCTAAACCTTCTTTTACGATAGTAACAAGAGGGGGTTGTCGCCTGGGTCACTTTGGATGTCCGGAAAAATTTGTTGGCAATGATTACACTGGACTTCCACAAGCATTCGACCATCATAGATTGGCTCGGCCTCCTCCCAAATGCGAGATACAAGCTTGCGGCGTCTATACTTTGACCCTACATGCATGGGAAAAGAACACCTTAAACATAGAGGTTGAATATGAGAGGCATCTCGTGTTACTATACAAAGTCGACCGTAGGAATATCCGAAAGCAGATCTTATCATGGGAACTAGGTCTTCTTGTTGGGGAACGCAGTAATTTCAAAAAAATTCCTACGCACACGCAAGATCATGGTGATGCGTAGCAACGAGAGGGGAGAGTGTCGTCTACGTACCCTCATAGACCGTAAGCGGAAGCGTTATGACAACGCGGTTGATGTAGTCGTACGTCTTCATGATCGACCGATCCTCAGTACCGAACGTACGGCACGTCCGCGTTCAGCACACGTTCAGCTCGGTGACGTCCCGCGAACTCACGATCCAGTAGAGCTTCCGGGAAGAGCTTCGTCAGCACGACGGTGTGGTGACGGTGTTGATGAAGCTACCGACGCAGGGCTTCGCCTAAGCACCGCTACGATATGACCGAGGTGGATTATGATGGAGGGGGACACCGCACACGGCTAAGAGATCAATGATCAATTGTTGTGTATATGGGGTGCCTCCTAGCCACGTATATAAAGGAGCAAGGGGAGGGGGTCGGCGGCCTCCTAGGGTGCGCCCCAAGGGGGGAATCCTACTCCTACTAGGAGTAGGTTCACCCTTTCCTAGTCCAACTAGGAGGGGAAGGAAAGAGGAGGAGAGGAGAAGGAAAGAGGGGGCCGGCCCCCTACGCCCTAAACCAATTCGGTTTGGGCCTAGGGGGCGCACCCCACACTTCCTTGTTGCCCTCTATTTTTTCACTAAAGCCCACTAAGGCCCATTGACCCTCCCAGTGAATTCCCGTGACTCTCCGGTACTCCGAAAAATACCCGAATCACTCGGAACCTTTCCGATGTCCGAATATAGTCATCCAACATATCGATCTTTACGTCTCGACCATTTTGAGACTCCTAGTCATGTCCCCGATCTCATCCGGAACTCCGAACTACCTTTGGTACATCAAAACACATAAACTCATAATACTGTTCGTCACAGAACTTTAAGCGTGCGGACCCTACAGGTTCGAGAACTATGTAGACATGACCGAGACTCGTCTCCGGTCAATAACCAATAGAGGAACCTGGATGTTCATATTGGTTGCTACATATTCTACGAAGATCTTTATCGGTCAAACCGCATAACAGCATACGTTGTTCCCTTTGTCATCGGTATGTTACTTGCCCGAGATTCGATCGTCGGTATCTCAATACCTAGTTCAATCTCGTTACCGGCAAGTCTCTTTACTCATTCCGTAATACATCATCCCGCAACTAACTCATTAGTCACAATGCTTGCAAGGCTTATAGTGATGTGTATTACCGAGAGGGCCCAGAGATACCTCTCTGACAATCGGAGTGAGAAATCCTAATCTCGATCTATGCCAACTCAACAAGCACCATCGGAGACACCTGTAGAGCACCTTTATAATCACCCAGTTACGTTGTGACGTTTGGTAGCACACAAAGTGTTCCTCCGATAATCGGGAGTTGCATAATCTCATAGTCATAGAAACATGTATAAGTCATGAAGAAAGCAATAGCAGTAAACTAAAACAATCAAGTGCTAAGCTAACGGAATGGGTCAAGTCAATCACATCATTCTCTAATGATATGACCCCATTAATCAAATGACAACTCATGTCTATGGTTAGGAAACATAACCATCATTGATTCAACAAGCTAGTCAAGTAGAGGCAAAATAATGACACTCTGTTTGTCTATGTATTCACACATGTACTAAGTTTCCGGTTAATACAATTCTAGCATGAATAATAAACATTTATCATGATATAAGGAAATATAAATAACAACTTTATTATTGCCTCACTACTAGGGAAAAGCCTAGCAGCAGCGCGGGTTTTGGGCCTATTAGTAGCGCGGGGACCGACACTACTAATAAGGCGCTACAACTAACGTATAGCAGTAGCGCCTGTTGTACCACGCTACTGCTATACATGAATAGCTGTAGCGCTCTTTAGAAAAGGGCGCTGCTGATATTATCTGCAGCGCTGTTTACTTAGAAGCGCTACTGGTAAGGCGGCGCTACTGCTAAATTTTTTCCCCTCGCTACTACTAGTTTTATTAGTTTTTTTCCCTGCATATTTGTTTTGTATTTGAATAGGCTTTATACAATAATCTTTAGCATATCATACACATACCAATGTATCATAGCATATACATACAATTAGTCTCATCAAATCATGTCATCATCATAATCATCGTCCAACACAAAGTGGTATCTCGTCATCATCTCGAAAATAGCAATACAAGTCTCGATTACTTGCAAATACATCGTCATCCATCTAAACAATGATATACGCGAGAAGAGCTATCACTTTGAGTACATGAGTTCGTATCCCTCTCTCGCATTAGCGTGAACCTAAACTAACTACTGCCTGTCGCTCGGAAACCGGAAACCGGTACACCTGGGCCTGACACTCCGGCCACTTGTCTTATATATACTCCTGGCGTAGCACTTCTTCGCCATCTATGATCTATGCACCTGCATCGTCACATGAGTCGATGATATGCAACATATATAGTTGAGCAACATAAAGAGACAGACTTGGCAAAAATAGAAACAATATATCATAAGCATAAATAACAAAGTTCATCGTACCCCAAAATGCCCTAACTAGAGTGATTTTCGCTAGTCGAGGAGGAGGACGGTTTAATTACATCACAAATAAAGTTTCACCGTGCATAACTCAAAGTTTTTTCATACAGAAAGTATGGACTAAACGGACACATTGTCATATATCGACAATCACTCCAACATGTCGTTCCATCCATCGAAGTCAGGGAGATAGTCCTTGAGCTTAGTGAAAGGCTTCATGTCGAGACGCTGAGAGGCTACCCATGTTCGGACGTCTTCCCGCAACATGTGTCCTTCTCCGTAGAACATCCCTGTTTTTCCGACGACCTCCTTCATGATGATTTGGGCAAGCTCGCGCTGGATGTTATAGAACTCAGCTCGAAGTCGATGATCCTCGATATCTCCTATGTCCTTTGCCCATTGCAGAATATGGGCATCGCCAGATCTAGGTGACATGCGAAAGTTCTGGTGATCCCGTCTGTACTCCAGCATGTGGTGTAGGACATAGAATCCATCATTAAGAGAATCGTTCGGTTGCTGGATGCAGCAGAAGTCGGTCTTATGGCCGAAGGCGGCCCTGCCGCCCCTTGTCTTCTTGTCCCTGACCTCTCCACCCCTTGCTTGGTAGTAAAACATAGCATTGTCGAGCACATCCTTGATGTGGGTGTAATCCTTTTTGTGAATGTTCTTCGACGAGTTCAAGTAAAGAGCGTGGGAGAATCGGGGGTAGAGGATGATGAGGACGGCGCGCCCGCCGCTGCGCAAAATAAGTACACTTCAAATTAATTAGCCTCCACCGTGCAAATGAATGATTGAAATTGAAAGAAGGAGAGCAACGCGGATGACTTACATGGGATGATAAGGCACGAGAATCGCCTCCTTGTCCTTACTGGCGAGCATGAAATTGATGATGTAATCCCTCACGTATTCACGGTGCTTTGCGCAGACTCCCAAGAAGCCCTCGTGCATGTAGTACGGGTCAACGACACAGATATTAGATATCTGCTCAACCCCGATGATGTAGTTCATGTGCAAGGCATAAAGGCGGACAAATGTAAAATCCATCTTCTTCACGTGAAACATGTCGAATATGTAATCGAATTGGAGGAAGAACTTATCCGCGGGGAAGCTGTTGACGTACGACATTTGCCACGGAATGTTAACCACGTAGAGTGGGTATCCTGGATCTTTCGAGGCGATGAGGCCTTTCTCTACCCACAACACATTGTCATGAAGTCTCCTTAGATCGGCGAATCTGGCCCGTAGCGCTGTTGCAGGTAGGATTGCTTGACCGGGGATATGCCATTTATCCGCATCGGGGATATCTATACGGTTCTGAAGTCGAGGCTGCTAAGGCGGCTGGATCATAGAATCAGCTTTTTTGCCTTTCCTCGCTCTCTTCCTAGACTTCTTTACTACCGGAAGGTCGTCCATAATACGTTGAGACGACAATTCAGGCACCGACTCATGATGCTCAAACCCTGAGGAGGCACCAATATAAAAATATTGTTCAGCGCCATCGTCGTCCTCATCCTCATCCATGGCGACGTCATCAGCGACTAATGGAGCCTCCTACATACCCCGTCCGCTATCACCCAACCCGACACCCGATGCTAATTGGGTAGGTGGGGTGTTGATGTTCATACCTTGCTGAGGCTGCATGCTCGTGGGTGTGCTCCCGGCCGCCTCTAGACGAAGCAGACTCTTTGGCCACAACAGGACCCCCCCATTGCAACAATCACCAAGCCGCTGCGGTGTCTCATCGTCATCCCCCGCTAGTATTGGAGGAGGCAAATTCTCATGGCCCGGTTTGACACTGGCCACGGAAACCTTGAAGACGTTCGGGGGGATCGACCGGCTATGGAACAATGATTCCTTCGGCTTCATTATCGTCGCCTTCCCCACGTCCACCTTCTGGTCGCCGATGGTGTATAATATGGTGCACGGGGTTTCGTCGGCCTGCAAAGAAAAGTCTGCAACGTGAGACATCCGAAAGGCAACGAAAACGGGAGATATACATTTATATTGAAGGGGGCTGGTGTGACAGATACCGTGAGGGCGTCGAGCTCAGCCAAAGACGAATCACCACCGAGCACGTCCGGTGCGGGAGCCGGTGCTGGTGCAACGCTAGTCGAGCTGCTCCCCAAGAAGTCGGCAAGGGAAAGTCCTCTGCATTTTTTTCTGAATTTTGCCTTGTCCAAGTGATAACGCCCGTCACCAAGGAAGTAGACAAATCTGCAACCACCTGTTTTGCGGCAGCTACCGCTGTTGTGACTATTTGAGATGTTTTCTTCTCAACCGCAATCTCAACCTTCTTGTCGATGTTTTCTTCAGTTAACCTCCGTCTTTCCTTTCTCTCCTCCATGGTCTCACGGTAGTACTTCTTCCACGTGGCTCCGTCTCCGACACCGTGCACGCGTCCATACGACAGTCGAGTATCCACCAGTTGTCGTTTCAATCCGTTCAACGCCCGGTTGAATGGAGTGTCCCACTTGGGCCTCGCCAATGCCTCAGACGGCGAGTCGCTTTCGGCCGCAATCCGGTGCTGCTCTCTCTACAAAAGGCACGAGGATCGTTTACAAATATGACTAACGTGTGCAGTCGAATTGATCAGAAACTAAAATTACCAGCAGTCTCATGAACTCCATAATGACCGGTGTTGTCTCGTAGACCTTCTTCACTGGGTCCCAATGGTGTCGGGCCCTGAGGACGTCACGCTCCTGCGGGACGGTGAAATCCGCCAAGGGGTCTGGGATGCCAAGACTCACGGCTTCCACATCCTCCTTGGCCCATTTGGACCTCTTTCCGCCGTAACCACGGCTTCCGAGGTGGTGGCTCCCAATGTTCCTCTCTTGAAGCCCCTTCATGTACTGAGACTTTTTTTGGCAGCTTCGGCCTCGCAAGCCTCCTTGAATATTTGAAACTGCTCTTCCGTGATTGTCGGATTATCCGTTACAATCTCGGAGTAGGGTTCCTTCTTGTCGATGATCTTTGCTTTCACTCGATTTTTCCAGGCGGCCAACGTGTTGTTAAACTTGGTCATGGCGTGTTTGTTTATCTTCTTCATTGCCGGGTCCTCATCTGGATCTTCATAATCCTTCTCATTCCGGCCCGGGAACAAGAATATAAGGTGAAACTTCTTTAGGAGGGAGCTCCTCATATTTTCTATCTTCGGTAGTTTATCATCGTTGATGGTGGCGGTTGTCCGTACGATGCATCCTATTTGATTGCCATAGCATTGACGCGCTTCCTCGGGCGCCTTTGGTTCAAAATTGCCGTCGTCCACCTCCGTGACCACCAGTCTAGTAGTCTTGAGTTTGTTAGGAAGCCATTGCCTCTTTGCTTTCGGTTCTACACCGGTTTCGCTCCCCGAGGCAGCGCCAGTCTCAGTCTCAGCGCCGGTCTCGATGCTGGTCTGAGTCTCAGCGCCGGTCTCAGTCTCAGCACCGGTCTCAGTCTCAGCGCCGGTCTCGATGTTGGTCTGAGTCTCAGCGCCGGTCTCAGTCTCAGCACCGGTCTGTATATCGGTCTCAGTCCCCGATGCCATCGGTTGATCGTCGGCAAGGCTAAAAAAATTGTCTGCCGCCCGATAGACGTCGTCGCAATCACCAGAACCCTGTCCTTCATCGTTGCTAACCATGTTTCCTACGATTAAATTGTTGGTGAATGCAGTAATTTCAAAAAATTTCCTACGCACACGCAAGATCATGGTGATGCATAGCAACGAGAGGGGAGAGTGTTGTCTACGTACCCACGCAGACCGACTGTGGAAGCATTGACGCAACGTAGAGGAAGTAGTCGTACGTCTTCCCGATCCGACCGATCCAAGCACCGTTACTCCGGCACCTCCGAGTTCTTAGCACACGTACAGCTCGATGACGCTCCCCGGGCTCCGATCCAGCAAAGCTTCGGGGATGAGTTCCGTCAGCACAACGGCGTGGTGACGATGATGATGTTCTACCGACGCAGGGCTTCGCCTAAGCACTACAACGATATGATCGAGGTGGAATATGGTGGCAGGGGGCACCGCACACGGCTAAGGAACGATCACGTGGATCAACTTGTGTGTCTAGAGGTGCCCCCTGCCCCCGTATATAAAGGATCCAAGGGGGAGGGGTTCGGCCGGCCCTATGGTGGCGCAGGAGGAGTCCTACTCCTACCGGGAGTAGGACTCCCCCCTTTTTCCTAGTCCAAGTAGGATTGGTGGAGAAGAGAGGGAAAGAGGGGGGCGCCGCCCCTCCCTCCTAGTCCAATTCGGACCAGGGGAGAGGGGGCGCGCGGCCTGCCCTGGCAGCCCTTCCCACTTCTCCACTTTGGGCCCATAAGGCCCATTAACCCCCCGGGGGGTTCCGGCAACCCCCCGGTGCTCCGGTTTTATCCGATACCTTTCCGGAACTCTTCCGGTGTCCGAATATAGTCATCCAATATATCAATCTTTATGTCTCGATCATTTCGAGACTCCTCGTCATGTGCGTGATCACATCCGGGACTCCGAACTAACTTCGGTACATCAAAATGCATAAACTCATAATAACTGTCATCGTAACGTTAAGCGTGCGGACCCTACGGTTCGAGAACAATGCAGACATGACTGAGACACATCTCCGGTCAATAAACAATAGCGGGACCTGGATGCCCATATTGGCTCCTACATATTCTACGAAGATCTTTATCGGTCAGACCGCATAACAACATACGTTGTTCCCTTTGTCATCGGTATGTTACTTGCCCGAGATTCGATCGTCGGTATCCAATACCTAGTTCAATCTCGTTACCGGCAAGTCTCTTTACTCGTTCTGTAATACATCATCCCACAACTAACTCATTAGTTGCAATGCTTGCAAGGCTTATGTGATGTGCATTACCGAGAGGGCCCAGAGATACCTCTCCGACAATCGGAGTGACAAATCCTAATCTCGAAATATGCCAACCCAACATGTACCTTTGGAGACACCTGTAGAGCTCCTTTATAATCACCCAGTTACGTTGTGACGTTTGGTAGCACACAAAGTGTTCCTCCGGTAAACTGGAGTTGCATAATCTCATAGTCATAGGAACATGTATAAGTCATGAAGAAAGCAATAGCAACATACTAAACGATTGGGTGCTAAGCTAATGGAATGGGTCAGGTCAATCAGATCATTCAACTAATGATGTGACCTCGTTAATCAAATAACAACACTTCGTTCATGGTTAGGAAACATAACCATCTTTGATTAACGAGCTAGTCAAGTAGAGGCATACTAGTGCCACTAAGTTTGTCTATGTATTCACACATGTATTATGTTTCCGGTTAATACAATTCTAGCATGAATAATAAACATTTATCAGATATAAGGAAATAAATAATAACTTTATTATTGCCTCTAGGGCATATTTCCTTCATAAATCTAGTAAATTAATTCTAGACCTAATAAAATGAACAATGACATACAAAAGGCCTATGTTTTGCAGGAACGTTGACTCCTTCCTGGTGCGGCAAATCCCGGGCACTCGATATGTCCTAGTTTGTAGCACAAGTCATGCCGAAATTCATGGAAAATTTCGGCATGACCTTTGCTAAAAAGTGGACAAATCGAGAACCTGAAATTTGCCAGAACGGAAATGAATCAACATTCCGGCAAAACATAGGCCACTCAGTTTCATTCCCTGGAAACAACAAAAGGCCACTTGGGCACAATCGAAACATGGGCAAACACAATTGAGGAATTTGCATATATCCTAACCACTTCAAATTTGCATGTCCTATAGCGTTTGACACTTCAAGAAAATCTACACAAATCATACATGCTCTCTCAAACTCAATTCAAAAACCAAATGTAGATTATATTTAGTTAACTACTGAACTAAACTTTACTCTAAACTAAACCCTACTGCCCTAATTAACATCTAGTTAAACAAACTCAATTCAAAAACTAAACCCTACTAAACTAATTAACATCTACATTATCTACTACTTAACATCGTCTATTATTACCCTAACTAAAAAACATCAACATTATCTACTACTTAACATTAACATCTATTAACTAAAAAGGATGGGTTGGGGGGCTTACAGAGAGGGGAGAGACGGTGGTGGGGAGGTGCTTGGCGACGAAGGTAGGGGCG
>NC_041382.1:689621864-689635652 GCF_002162155.2 Triticum dicoccoides | reverse complement strand
GGGCTCGGGGACGGTGAGGTCGAGGGCGGCGGCGGTGAGGTCGAGGGAGGCTACGGTGAGGTCGAGGGCAGCCCGAGAGGCGGCGGCGGTGAGGCTGGGCGGCCTCGGGCGGCGGCCGTGAGGATGAGCGCGGCGTCGACGCCGGCAGGAGATGGCGGCGAAGTGGGGGCGACGGCGAAGTGGGGGAGACGGCGGCGAAGCGAGGGATCGATTTGGGGGAGAAGTGGTGGCCGGGGGGAAACCGTTTTGGCTTAAGTCAAAAGTAACGGTAGCACGTTACAGAAAACGCACTATAGCTAAGTTAGCTATAGCACGTTTCAGAGAGCGCGCTACTGCTACGTCTTCATCATTTTTTCTTTACATTTTATATTTTTCCTTTCTCAATTTTCTATTTCTTTCATTTTCATTTACTTCTCTATTCGTTTTTCATTTCATTTTCTTTTCGTTAGCAGTAGCGATTTACACATAAATGCGCTGCTATAAGTTTATTAGCGGTAGCGCAGTTTTTGGAAGATCGCTACTACTATGTGTAGCCCATCGGCTAAGTGATTGGAATTTTAGTAGTAGCGAGTTTTCGGTGAGACGCGCTACTGATATATGTCCATCTGCAGCGCGCTTATTTTGCACGCGCTACTGCTATCTAGCAGTAGCGTGCTCTTTTAACAAGCGCTACTGCTAAAGTTCTGTGTATAACGTTTTCCCTAGTAGTGCCTCTAGGGCATATTTCCTTCAGTCTCCCACTTGCACTAGAGTCAATAATCTAGTTCACATCGTCATGTGAATTAACACAAATAGTTCACATTTTTATATGGTCAGTTCATATCTCCATGTCACTAACACACAAAGTGTTTACTGGAGTCAATAATCTAGTTCACATCGCTATGTGATTAACACCCAAAGAGTGATCATGTTTTGCTTGTGAGAGAAATTTAGTCAACGGGTCTGCCACATTCAGAGCCATATGTATTTTGCAAATTTCCTATGTCTACAATGCTCTGCACTGACCTACTCTAGCTAATTGCTCCCACTTTCAATATGTGTCTAGATCGAGACTTTAGAGTCATCTAGATCGATGTAAAAAGCTTGCATCGACGTAACTCTTTACGACGAACTCTTTTATCACCTTCATAACCGAGAAATATTTCCTTAGTCTTCTAAGGATAATTTTGACCGTTGTCAAGTGATCTACTCCTAGATCACTATTGTACTCCTTTTCCAAACTCAGGGCAGGGTATACAATAGGTCTGGTACATAGCAAGGCATACTTTATAGAACCTATGACTGAGGCATAGGGAATGACTTTTCATTCTCTTTCTATTTTCTGCCGTGGTCGGGTTTTGAGTCTTTACTCAACTTCACACCTTGCAATACAGGCAAGAACCCCTTCTTTGACTGTTCCATTTTGAACGACTTCAAAATCTTGTCAAGGTATGTACTCATTGAAAATATATCAAGCGTCTTGATCTATCTCCATAGATCTTGATGCTCAATATGTAAGTAGTTTCACCGAGGTCTTTCTTTGAAAAACTTCTTTCAAACACTCTTTTATGCCTTCCAGAAAATTCTACGTTATTTCCGATCAACAATATGTCATTCACATACACTTATCAGAAATGATGTAGTGCTCCCACTCACTTTCTTGTAAATACAGGCTTCACCGCAAGTCTGTATAAAACCATATGTTTTGATCACTTTATCAAAGCATATATTCCAACTCCGAGATGCTTGCACCAATCCATAGATGGATCGCTGGAGCTTGCTCACTTTGTTAGTACCTTTAGGATCGACAAAACCTTCTGGTTGCATCATATACAACTCTTCTTTTAAGAAATCCATTAAGGAATATAGTTTTGACATCCATTTGCCAGATTTCATAAAATGCGGCAACTGCTAACATGATTAGGACAGACTTTTAAGCATCAATACGAGAAAGAAAATCTCATCATAGTCAACACCTTAAAATTGTCGAAAATATTTTTGCGACAATTCGAGCTTTGTAGATAGTAACACTACTATCAGCGTCCGTCTTCCTATTGAAGATCCATTTATTCTTAATGACTCACCGATCATCGGGCAAGTCAATCAAAGTCCATACTTTGTTTTCATACATGGATCCCATCTCAGATTTCATGGCCTCAAGCCATTTCGCGAAATCTGGGCTCATCATCGCTTCCTCATAGTTCGTAGGTTCGTCATGGTCAAGTAACATGACATCCAGAACAGGATTACCGTACCACTCTGGTGCGGATCACACTCTGGTTGACCTATGAGGTTCGGTAGTAACTTTATCTGAAGTTACATGATCATCATCATTAGCTTCCTCAGTAATTGGTGTAGGAGTCACAGGAACAGATTTCTGTGATGAACTACTTTCCAATAAGGGAGCAGGTACAGTTACCTCATCAAGTTCTACTTTCCTCCCACTCACTTCTTTCGAGAGAAACTCCATCTCTACAAAGGATCCATTCTTAGCAACGAATGTCTTTCCTTCGGATCTGTGATAGAAGGTGTACCCAACTTGAAGCCTAACATAATTAAAGCAAATTACCACGCTGTTTTGTAGGACTCTCAAAATAATCTAAGTGAAGCATGAGAGAACAATAGTTTCTATAAAACAAATCCACCGTCGTGCCCTAAAAGATATAAGTGAAGCACTAGAGCAAAAACTATATAACTCAAAAGATATAAGTGAAGTACATAGAGTATTCTAACAATTTCCGAATCATGTGTGTCTCTCTCAAAAGGTGTGTACATAAAGGATGATTGTGGAAAACTAACAAATAAAGACTCAAATAATACAAGACGCTCTAAGCAAAACACATATCATGTGGTGAATAAAAATATAGCTCCAAGTAAAGTTACCGATAGAAATAGACGAAAGAGGGGATGCCTTCCGGGGCATCCCCAAGCTTTGGCTTTTAGGTGTCCTTAGATTATCTTGGGGTGCCATGGGCATCCCCAAGCTTAGGCTCTTGCCACTCCTTGTTCCACAATCCATCAAATCTTTCACCCAAAACATGAAAACTTCAGAACACAAAACTTAAAGTAGAAAATCTCGTGAGCTCCGTTAGCGAAAGAAAACAAAACACCACTTCAAGGTACTGTAATGAACTCATTCTTTACTTATATTGGTGTTGAACCTACTGTATTCCAACTTCTCTATGGTTTATAAACTACTTTACTAGCCATAGATTCATCAAAATAAGCAAACAACACACGAAAAACAGAATCTGTCAAAAACAGAACAGTCTGTAGTAATCTGTAGCTAAAGCAAGTTCTGGAACCCCAAAAATTCTAAAATAAATTGCAGTACATGATGAATTTATCTATTAAACATCTGCAAAAATAATTAACTAAATAGCACTTTCCAAATAAAAATGTTAGCAATTCTCGTGAGCGCTAAAGTTTCTATTTTTTACAGCAAGATTAAAAAGAATTTCCCCAAGTCTTCCCAACGGTTCTACTTGGCACAAACACTAATTAAACACAAAAAACACAACCAAAACAGAGGCTATATAAATTATTTATTACTAAACAGGAGCAAAAATCAAGAAATAAAAATAAAATTGGGTTGCCTCCCAACAAGCGCTATCGTTTAACGCCCCTAGCTAGGCATAAAAACAAGGATAGATCTAGGTATTGCCATCTTTGGTAGGCAATCCATAAGTGGCTCTCATAATAGATTCATATGGTAATTTAATTTTCTTTCTAGGGAATGTTCCATGCCTTTCCTTAACGGAAATTGGAATCTAATATTCCCTTCCTTAATATCAGTAATTGCACCAATCGTTCTAAGGAAAGGTCTACCAAGAATAATAGGACATGAAGGATTGCAGTCTATGTCAAGAACAATAAAATCTACGGGCATATAATTCCTATTTGCAATAATAAGAACATCATTAATTCTTCCCATAGGTTTCTTAATAGTTGAATCCGCAAGGTGCAAGCTTAAAGAGCAATCATCAAAATCATGGAAACCTAGCAAATCACACAAAGTCTTTGGAATCGTGGAAACACTAGCACCCAAATCACGCAAAGCATAGCATTCATGGTCTTTAATTTTAATTTAATAGTAGTTTCCCACTCATCATAAAGTTTTCTAGGGATAGAAACTTCCAACTCAAGTTTTTTTCATAAGATTGCATCAAAGCATCAACGATTTGTTTGGTAAAGGCTTTATTTTGACTATAAGCATGAGGATAATTTAGCACGGATTGTAACAAGGAAATAAAATCTATCAAAGAGCAATTATCATAACTAAATTCCTTGAAATCCAAAATAGTGGGTTCATTGATATTTAAAGTTTTGACTTCTTCAATCCCACTTTTAACAATTTTAGCATCAAGATCTAAAGACTCCGAATTTTTGGAATGCCTTCTAGGTAAAGGTGGATCATATTCAGTCCCATCATTATCAAGATTCATATTGAAAAACAAAGATTTAATAGGGGACACATCAATAACTTTTAGATCTTCATCTTTATTATCATGGAAACTAGAAGAACACGATTTTATGAAGCAATCTTTCTTAGCACGCATCCTAGCGGTTCTTTCTTTGCACTCATCAATGGAAATTCTCATGGCTTTGAGAGACTCATTGATATCATGGTTAGGTGGAAAAGATCTGAGTTTCAAAGAATCAATATCAAGAGAAATTCTATCAACGTTCCTAGCCAACTCATCAATCTTAAGCAATTTTTCTTCAATCAAAGCATTGAAATTCTTCTGCGAAGTAATAAATTCTTTAATATTAGATTCAAAATCAGAGGGTATCTTATTAAAATTTCCATAAGAATTGTTTTAGGAATTACCATAATTATTAGAGGAATTACTAGGAACGGCCTAGGATTAAAGTTTCCTCTATACGCGTTGTTACATAAATTATTCCTACCAACAAAATTCACATCCATAGATTCATTATTATTCTCAATTAAAGTAGACAAAGGCATATCATTAGGATCAGAAGAAACACTTTTATTAGCAAATAGTTTCATAAGTTCATCCATCTTTCCACTCAAAACATTAATTTCTTCTATCGCATGCACTTTCTTATTAGTAGATCTTTCAGTGTGCCAATGAGAATAATTAACCATAATATTATCTAGGAGTTTAGTAGCTTCTTCTAAAGTGATTTCCATAAAAGTGCCTCCCGCGGCTGAATCTAAAAGATTTCTAGAAGCAAAATTCAATCCGGCATAAAAATTTTGTGTAATCATCCATAAGTTCAAACCATGTGTAGGGCAATTACATATCATTAATTTCATCCTCTCCCAAGCTTGTGCAACATGTTCATGATCAAGTTGCTTAAAATTCATGATATCATTTCTAAGAGTGATGATCTTAGCGGGAGGAAAATACTTAGAGATAAAAGCATCTTTGCACTTATTCCACGTATCAATACTATTTTTAGGCAAAGACAAAAACCAAGCTTTAGCACGATCTCTAAGCGAAAAAGGAAATAGCTTAAATTTAACAATATCATTGTCCACATCTTTCTTCTTTTGCATATCACACAAATCAACAAAGTTGTTTAGATGGGTAGCGGCATCTTCACTAGGAAGGCCGGAAGGCGGATCTTTCATGACAAGATTCAGCAAAGCAGCATTAATTTCACAAGATTCAATATCGTTAAGAGGAGCAATCGGAGTGCTAATAAAATCATTGTTGTTGTTATCAGTAAAGTCACCCAATTTGGTATTATCTTGAGCCATCGTGATAAGCAAGCAATCCAACACACAAGCAAACAAGATACGGGCAAAAAGAGGCAAACAGAGAAAGAGAAGGAGGACGGAGAGAAAGGGCGAATAAAATGGCAAGGTTGAAATGGGGGAGAGGAAAATGAGAGGCAAATGACAAATAATGTAATGCGGGAGATAAGGGTTTGTGATGGGTACTTGTTATGTTGACTTTTGCGTAGACTCCCCGGCAACGGCGCCAGAAATCCTTCTTGCTACCTCTTGAGCACTACGTTGGTTTTCCCTTGAAGAGGAAAGGGTGATGCAGCAAAGTAGCATAAGTATTTCCCTCGGTTTTTCAGAACCAAGGTATCAATCCAGTAGGAGGCCACGCACGAGTCCCTCGCACCTACACAAAAAAATAAAATCCTCGCAACCATGCAATAAAGGGGTTGTCAATCCCTTCACGGTCACTTACGAAAGTGAGATCTGATAGATATGATAAGATAATATTTTTGGTATTTTTATGATAAAGATGCAAAGTAAAGAAAGAAAAATAAACAGAAAAGGAAATAGCTTGTTGATGGAAGATTAATATGATGGAAATAGACCCGGAGGCCATAGGTTTCATTAGTGGCTTCTCTCGAGAGCATAAGTATTACGATGGGTAAACAAATTACTATTGAGCAATTGACCAAATTGAGCATAGTTATGAGAATATCTAGGTATGATCATGTATATAGGCATCACGTCCGAGACAAGTAGACCGACTCCTGCCTGCATCTACTACTATTACTCCACACATCGACCGCTATCCAGCATGCATCTAGAGTATTAAGTTCAAAAGAACAGAGTAACGCTTTAAGCAAGATGACATGATGTAGAGGGATAAACTCATGCAATATGAAATAAACCCCATCTTGTTATCCTCGATGGCAACAATACAATACGTGCCTTGCTGCCCCTACTGTCACTGGGAAAGGACACCGCAAGATTGAACCCAAAGCTAAGCACTTCTCCCATTGCAAGAAAGATCAATCTAGTAGGCCAAACCAAACTGATAAGTCAAAGAGACTTGCAAAGATAACCAATCATACATAAAAGAATTTAGAGAAGATTCAAATATTGTTCATAGATAAACTTGATCATAAACCCACAATTTATCGGTCTCGACAAACACACCGCAAAAGAAGATTACATCGAATATATCTCCACAAGAGAGGGGGAGAACTTTGTATTGAGATCCAAAAAGAGATAAGAAGCCATCTAGCTAATAACTATGGACCCGAAGGTCTGAAGTAAACTACTCACACTTCATCAGAGAGGCTATGGTGTTGATGTATAAGACCTCCGTGATCGATGCCCCCTCCGGCGGAGCTCCGGAAAAGGCTCCAAGATGGGATCTCACGGATACAGAAAGTTACGGTGGTGGAATTAGGGTTTTGGCTCCGTATCTGGTAGTTTGGGGGTACGTAGGTATATATAGGAGGAAGAAGTGCGTCGGTGGAGCAACATGGGCCCCACGAGGGTGGAGGGCTCGCCTGGGGGGTAGGCACGCCCCCCTACCTCATGCCCTCCTGGTTGCTTTCTTGACGTAGGGTCCAAGTCCTCTGGATCATGTTCGTTCCGAAAATCACGTTCCCGAAGGTTTCATTCCGTTTGGACTCCGTTTGATATTCTTTTTCTGCGAAACTCTGAAATAGGCAAAAAACAACAATTCTGGGCTGGGCCTCCGGTTAATAGGTTAGTCACAAAAATAATATAAAAGTGTATAAGAAAGCCCAATAGTGTCCAAAACAGGATATAATATAGCATGGAACAATCAAAAATTACAGATACGTTGGAGACGTATCAGAAACTTGTTGCAATGGTGGCGAAGTATAGTGGGGCATGCATGGGAAATCCATGGTGGTGCACCACTAGTGGACTGTCCGCTCAGGCTCAAAGAGATCAATCGTATTCTCATGTCAAGAAGCTTACGTGTGCAGCCACAAGCCAATATGGGCTCTGGCTTAGTTGAGTAGTTAGTGTGACACCTTTCGGGATGGGCTAGCAGATGTAGAATGATTTAGGTGTACCGGCCTATCTGTGGATTAAGGGGGAATATTTTCGAAAGACTATGTCTCGGTCGTCCTGTTCTCAAACGCTAGGCAGTGCGAGAACTTCAAGGGAGGCGATCGAGTCTTGTGGGAAAAGTGTGCAAACCTCTATAGAGTGTTAACCTAATCGATTAGCCGTGTCCCCGGTTACGGACAACTTGAGCATCTAGTAGTGGAAATGCCGGGAGATCTCCTCACCTTTAATTAAACAGTTGGGTTTTAAATGAAACTTGGGAACTGATGGAGTTGGGTTTTCCAACTCATCCTATGCAAATGTGTAGTAGTAGAATAACAACTTTTCTAATAGGGAAAACTAGCTTTATGCAAAAACTAAACATAGAGCTTTCCACCAGCAAAATTGCATGTACAAGTAGGTTCATTACACTTATGATGTGACTTGCCACTACATTCAATGTAATGACCTATATGGCTGCAACTTATCACGTTGCAGATATATCCGATGAGAATTAAGGTGCGATAGGTCGATGTTCTACACTCAGCCTTGCTCGTGGAGTTGGACTCATTTACTACTTTGCTTCCGCAGTATTTGCTTATTGGCTCTATGCCCTATTTTGTAATAAATGTATTGCTCTTGGACTATCGATGTAATAAAGAGATGTGTGTTATTTCTGTTATTTCATCGAGTACTGTGTGTGCTAGCAAGTCGATCCAGGGACTAGCACGGT
Organism: Triticum dicoccoides; assembly: GCF_002162155.2. Lineage (NCBI taxonomy): Eukaryota > Viridiplantae > Streptophyta > Magnoliopsida > Poales > Poaceae > Triticum > Triticum dicoccoides. The sequence continues at coordinate 689,627,193 of NC_041382.1, read as the reverse complement.
AAGCACAGAGACTTCAACTCTTACCGAGTCGGGTCGCTACGCCCCTGGGGAGCTCGCCACAATCTTTGGAGAATAAACTCGTGGACTAGCTCTCTAGAATAATGTAAACAATAATGGGTCAGAATTCAGTTAAAAATTATCATATAAGCAGACCAGTCTTTATCATATAAGTAGACAATGTAAACAATAATAAGCACCATCTCACAAATAAATACTGAAAAAGATGTGGCTCTAGTACAACATCAGCGGTGTATCGAGGAGGTTTCTGATCTGGAATCCAAGCTCTTGAAGTCACAACCAGAGAAGGAGAAGATTGAACTGAAGGTACAATTGCTGAACAAAAAGTGCAAATGCTTGATAAAGAACTTGAGCAGAAGAAAGAAGAGTTGGATAACTAGTCTGAAAGATGAAGAGGATTTCCAACTTGTAGAGGAATACTAGTATATGTCAAGATTCAGATGTACTAAAGTGCAGAATCTGACAGCAGGTTAAATGACTGGATATGTCAAATAAGTAAAGTAGAACATGCCCCTTTCGTACCTTGCAAGGTTTAGCTTCCTTCGCAGCAACCTCCTTTGCCCTGCGATCATTTTCCACCTTCAATTTAGCATCATCATCAATCAGATTTTTCTCCAAGAGCTGGAGACCCTCAAAATCTATAGCAACAATCCTCCTCTCCTCAGGTTTAGAGGCCTCCAGAGACTTGTTCTTTTCTTGCATCTTCTCATATTCTTCAAGGGTCATCTCCTGCTCCAAATTAACACATCAGCAAAAAGCTTGAAAAACAGCTAAACGTGAGGCAAGTGTAGGAAAGTACAATTTTCTCTTTTCAATGGGAGCCTCCTGCTCTTTCTCAACAGTGGTCCCATTAGGAGCATCCCCATTAGAGTCTTCCTTCTAGGTTGTTGCTTCTTCACCTTCCTCTTGGCAGAGCCACCGAGGCACTTGGTCTTGTCAGATTCAGAAGCAAGGACGGCTTCAACAACATTCTAAGCAGGGGGCTTCATGGACAGTAGCTATCTTCTTATTCTTCTTGGAGACAGACCTTGGGAGTTCATGCCCAAGTCGCTTCTTGCGAGGCTCGCCGATGAGGGCCATGGTGGAGGTTGACGGCGGCATTGGGGCTGGCATGGAGGATATGGACGGTTGCACTGGTCCGACTGTGGGAAAGTTGGACTGTTGTGCCAGTCCGGCCGTGGTGGAGTTGGATGGCGCGCGCTAGTGCAGCTATGGGGGAAGTGGACGGCGGCGTTGGTGCGGCGACGTTGGAGGTGGAAGGCGGCGTTGAGGCGTCCACGGAGATGATGGATAGCGGCACAATCTGACAGAAGGTCAAATGACTGGATATGTCAAATAAAAGTAGAACAAACACCATATTTATATCAGAGAAAACAACTAATTCCCTACCTGAACGACTCATGTCTACATAGTGGAGTTCTAGGTAAATAAAAGCGCTTATTCTGACCATCAAGTTTTGTGGTCGTAATGCGACTACAGGCATCTCTGCCACCAGTATCATGGCAATTTAGCACACAATGTTGCAGGTGTTCAGCTAGTACAGATTTTGGCATGGACTATATAAGCTCCATCATGTACTCGTATCTACTACCAGCCTACCACTGCTGTGATTAGCTCATAAACTAGATTCAGGTAAGCAATCTAAACAAGCTGATTAACTAGAACCTATTATAACCTCCTTGTAGAGCAGAAAAAACATTATATGCACGCAAGGCCAGATCTCAAGGGGATAACTAGGTAACTACCTTGGCAGGCTCTTCTTGGATAGCAGCAATCTTCTTCTTCTTGTAGGGAGGCCGCTTCTTGCGAGCATCGCTGGTGACGGCTATGGTGGTGGTTGACGGCGGCGCTGCTAGGGCGGACATGGAGGAGATGAATGGTTGCTCTGGTCCGACAGTGGGGGAGTTGGAAGGCGGCGCTGGTGCAGCCGTGAGGGAGGTGGACAGCGGCGTTGGTGCAGCTGTGCAAGAGGTGGACGATGGCGTTGGTGCGGCTACGATGGAGGTGGAAGGAGGTGTTGCGGCGTCCATGGAGATGATGGATGGTGGCGCTGTGGTGTCCACGGGGTAGGTGGATGGCTGCGCTAGGCCGACCATGGGAAGGTGGACGGCGGCGCTAGGCGGCGGCCTACCCTAGCATACCGCGGCGGCGCTGCAGGATTGGAGGAACGAGGAAGGAAGAGCGGAACGACCGAACAATGTGGGCTCCACGAACATGAATTATGTGGGCTTTTAAGTGGGCGCCGTGGACGGCCCGTGTCCACTTGTAGCCTGACATTTATTATAATGAACTTTTTTACTTGCCACTAAGAGTATTCTTTCTGTATATTTTTCACTACATTTTAAACAACATTTTTATGTTTAATTTGTCGAACGAACATAACTATGCATATACGTAAGTTACATATGTATGATTTAGTTCTAGTACTATTCATTGAAAATACATTTTCTTTACCAAAACGATACCTATGCTTTGTTAGTTTTTATATTTTTAAATATTGTTTGAGATAATATTTTGTTAAGATAAAATTAACGTAAATCTCAGAAAATAAATTATGGCACTACTCAACATACATCCATTAGTGTGTTTACTTTTGTGGTATTTGTTTGTAGTTTCTTAAATGTTCACAAAACTTGATAAGGCACTTTATAGTGTATGGCCAAAGTTAATAATATGCTAGATGATTCTAGAGTGTAATAGTATCAAGTTTAGGTAACTGAATCATGAATTCAAGTGTGTGTGGTCACCAAAAAAATTGTTCGAACCATAGTTCTGAGCATCAAACGCGTCCGCGATATTGCAAGATACTCGCCCTATAAAACAGAGCGCATAAAAAATTGTAAATCATCAGTCATTTGAGCAAGATATGCCATGAATAACTGATGTGCGGGCCCATGAGAGGAATAACTGGTACACACCGAACAACAATGGGAACCACGACACACCCAATGCCCTCATCAACCTCGACTCCCTATTCTTATGGAGCTTCGTAATTTAAGGATGTATGGAAAATAATAAAGTTATTGAAACTCATACGTGCTAGTCTTACCATGTGACTGTTCAAGAGTTGCCCATGCGAAGGGAGAGGGTGAGTTGACTAGGCAACCCTAGAGGTTTACAATGCTGGAGTGGCTTGTAAGTCGATTGGTTATAGTAAGTCGATGAGGGGGAAACGGTAAATCAAAGGCCATATCATATGGGGGGAGGGATAGAAAGGGAGTGAAGTGTGTGGGGGGTGGGGGAGTGGGCTTGAGGAAAGGGAGGCACTTATTGACGGACGAGTTAGTATGTATAGTACCACTATGCTAGATTGAGTCCTAGTTGATCGGTGGCCACACACGAGCAAGCGTGTGTCCACCAATTGTGTAGATCTCCGCAGTCGTCGAACGGAAGAAGATTAGCCGGGGCAATCTCCATTGATGGACACATAGGCCTAGTTCGTACAGTGGTCGCATGCCCAATTTGTATATCCAAAGAACTTTTATAATAGATCTTATACTTTTCACAAAAAAGGAAGGAGATCACGTTTGTAAGTGAATTCCGTAGATCGTTCATAAGTATAGCAATTTAGACATACCAGTGGTGGACGTGTAGTTTCTCGCCACTATACTGACCCACCTTGCTTGCTAGCGGACGACAGATCCAACTCAATTAAGTTCGGTTTTGCTGTTATCAGGGTTTTTACAGGAGGGAGCAAGTTGCTAAAATCGCTAGTGAATCAAACTCTAGAATTACTGCAAACGTGATTTTAAAACATCGATCGTAGTACCACTATAGGTGTAGCACACTACAAAAGTTGTAAACCTAGGCCCTCTTCGGAATTCCACCTGCTCCGCGAAATAGCAGAAGCTGTGGAGCCACGAAACAGCCGCTCCACGTTTTTCACTATGACTCCACCCGCTCCAGAAGTTGGGATGGCAATGGTTACCCATTATCCTCGTACCCCGCGGGTAAAAACCCTATTAGGGTAAGGGTATGGGACAAAAATGTACACATGGGTAATTAAATGGGAAAAATATCATACCCGTCGGGTAGAGAGGGTACGGGTATGGGATCGTATAACCCATGCCCACATACCCATGTACCCATCTAAAATGTTGACAAGTGAGTTTTTTTAATACCCTAATGTATTAGTTTTTCCCTCGTAATCGAGCTAGATAAAAACTCTAATGTGTAGTCAAATTATCTCTATAATTTATCATGATTTTTTGAACTTAAAGTGTATGCCTATGTGTTGTTATTTATGATTATGTGTTGTTGTTTAACATTTTTACGTGTTGCTATAGGCAAGTATTTTTGTTTATTAGAATGTGTTGTTGTACATTGTTGTTTAAAATGTATTGCTATTAATACTTTATGATTATATGTTGTTTTTTACAACTATTTTCCACTTAATTGATGTGTTGTGAACACGGGTATTTTTACCTGTAGGTATCCATATACCCTGTCGGGTGACGGGTATGGGAAAAAGTTGTACCCTTGACGGGTATGGGTATGATTGATAGATAAGTTCAGGTTCGACGAGTATAGGTATGATTGATAGATAAGTTCAGGTCGACGGGTAAGGTTATGGGGTGGCTCCATCTGTATCCATACCCTGCGAATGCCATCCCTAAAAATGGAGCTGTGGAGCGGAGGTAAACCGAACAGGGCCTCGTATTTTCAAACCAACTCAGCCATAGTCGTTGCCTGCGAATCCGCGGTGACAAGGTTGAATATCGCTGCATCTTCCGGTAAAAGTCCTCGACGCCACGCTTCAAAACGAGCAAGGCGACACCCACGGTGAGCCCAACGCGGCCCCACACGCAACGGTCAAACGCGCCGCATCGGACGGACCATCTCGCCTCGCTCCTCGATCAGGCGGCCAAAAAGTCACCCCGGCTCCATGCCATTTGCATCACCAAAAGCGGGAGCCGCGCCTCGTATACTTGCCTTCATAACCACGTCTACCTTTTCTTTAAGCCGCTGCTAGGCCAAGTGCTCCTCGCTCCGATGACTTTTGCTTGCTTGACCCATTTTTAGCCAGCGCCCCTCTTCCTCTTCTACCACCACTAGGACGGGCCTCTAGTTTTATTCTTTCTAGAAAGAGAAGCTTGCTTTCGCAAGACAAAGGAGTATAGTAAACTCGATCGGGAGCGTCCTCAAAACTTGCTCGGTGTAGTAGTCGACGACACGCCTCCTTTATTTGTTTTTGAAATGATGGCACGCGGGAGATGCCATAGTCAAGGCTCATGGAAGTGTGCACCACGTACTACCATCACTATGCGATCTGGATTGAGTCGTTGAGAACAATGCTGCCGGCCGGTTTGAC
>NC_041382.1:689620600-689621636 GCF_002162155.2 Triticum dicoccoides | reverse complement strand
AGTTTGTGTCTTAAATGAATGTATGTACTCCCTCTGTTTTTATTTACTCTGCATATTAGAGTTGACTGAAGTCAAACTTTATAATGTTTGACCAAGTTTATAGGAAACAATATAGACATTTATCATAATAAATCTATACGATGTGAAAGTACATTTAATAATAAATCTAATGTTGTTGATTTGTTATTGTATATCTTAATATTTTTGTATATAAACTTGATCAAAGTTTGTAAAACTTGACTTTGATCAAAGCTAATATGCGAACTAAGTAAAAACGGAGGGAGTAACACTAACTTGATGCTAGATATGTTCATTTGAGGGATAAGCTTTTTCGGATGAAGGAAGTAGCTCTGAATCTAAAACTAAAGTGGCCCCCCCTCCCGACATTGTTGTTAAAGGAAAGAAAGGACAACCATCGTAGCAAGAAAGAGAGCGGTGAAGTCAGGAGAGCATCCGAGAGGGGTACAGGATAAGGCATGCTAGGACCCTCCTGGCACGTGAAATAAGAACAATCTTGATGAGGTATTTATATTGTAGCTTCTTTATTTACTTCCGTAATTCTAAAAGCACATGGATTATATCATGTCAAAACATATTGACTTGTTTTACAAGGAAATTACACCAAGGCAAAAACATTGAGGGTGTTGTAAAGGAAAAATACCACAATTCCAGTGATTTTCAACGGATACTCACCACTATATGAGAATGAACCAAGAGAAATACATAAATTGTCCGATTAATCACTTGGCGTGTCACGAATATAGACACCTGGCCCCACGTATCATTGACCAGAGATTCCACTAAGCTCATCCTCCTCCTCCTCCTCCTCCTCCTCCTCCTCCTCCTCCTCCTCTTCTTCTTCTTCTTCTTCTTCTTCTTCTTCTTCTTCTTCTTCTTCTTCTTCTTCTTCTTCTTCTTCTTCGACACATGGTTTGTTTTAGGGTTTTCAACACATAGGTGGAGTTAACTGCATTGATAATCTGCCACGAGAGCATGGTTTCCTTCCTTTCCCCTCTTAAACGACGGCTAAGGTAAA
>NC_041382.1:689583127-689620153 GCF_002162155.2 Triticum dicoccoides | reverse complement strand
TTCAGGTTCCTGGATTCCTGCTGATAGTTTAGTTTAGGGTTTTCTAGTCCTTGCAGGGGCAACGCTAGAACGAATGGTGGCACTTTTTCTTTGAGTTGCTCTGCCAGCCCCGATCCTCCTCGAGTTTGCTTGTCTGGATGGAGTCGTCGAAGCTCTGGTGTTGATTCCGGTCATCTCCTTGTCCCGACAACAAAGCTTTTGGTATCAGATACTTCAGATCGATTCAAGGGTTCAACAACGATAACCGCAGCCCCAGGGCCTAGTATTTAGGAGGGCGTGCACGAAGCTTCATGGCTATTGTTGACAATGTGAGGACGGCTTCGGTAGGGAAGTGCCAATAACGACACCTCGACTCGTTCTGGCGGCAATAATGGTCGTTTTGTGCTCCTAATACCTCAACGTAAATTTTATTATGTTTAGGATGAATTGTACTTGTCATGAACTTGTATAATATATTTGATGCTTTTTGGGGTAAAGCACGTAGTTCAACTTGTGCTCAAGTCGAGCTGTCTCACCATGCATATCTTATCTCTAAAATCAATTCGATTTTCTCTCACTCTTCCCTGACTCCATGAAGTAAATTGGCGAGACGACCACCATGAAAGGTAGGTTAGGGCCTGCTCGAAGACACGATAGCGGTGCCGCATCGGCGTTGAAGAGAATTCCCACCTTTTCCTCAAATTGTCCCTCTCTCCTAAAATCGTGAGAGGCGGAGGCGGCAAGCATTGGCCGGGTTAGCGGGTCCGTCTAGCATACGCTGTCCATGGCTGCTAGGCACTATGATTTTCAACAAATAAATAAAGGTTCATAATTAGATAAATAAAGCACCGCTCAATTTTTGCTCTACCTAGAACATCAATTGCGCGGTCGTTGGTGTCTACTATGATTTCCAACAAATAAATAAAGGTTCGCAGTGAGATAAAAAACACATGCGTGATGCAAGCGCATGTTCTTCCATGAACCAAGCGGATGAGCACAGAGCGTTGAAATGTTTTTCTTATGGAGCAAGTGCAACATCTTTTGATCTGCAAGAAAGCAGTCCAAAAAGTATTGTTATTCACGCCACCTGTCCCACCATTTCCAAAAGATTAGCACAATAGAACTAGCGCATATAATAAATCAATACAAGAAACAATTGTTCTCCCGGTGGAAGATACGGAAAATAATTGAGCCCCTGATCACGCCGGAGATATGCCAGCTCTCGCAGCGCAGACAGTCCGTCAACGGGCTAAACAAAGGGAGAGCGGAGGTGGTGGGAAAGTTCCCACAGCCGGCGTCGACATGGCTCGACCAAATATTATTAATATAACCAACAAAAGAAAGAAATATTAAATATATACAATATCATATCGCAAGGAGATAGTGCTGCTAGGGAGAGGAAATAATGGCGCTTTTTTATCATGGCCAACTTTGTTTCGGTGTAGAATAGAAACGCACGCATCATTATAGCCAGGGCGTCCATCGCCCATCCCATAGTTGACTTTGAAGCCAAGACACAGGACACATACGCATACTATGATATTTTCTCTCCCTCTCTCTGCCTGCTTGTGATGCGAGCAATAACGGCTTAAAGAAAACCCATTTATTCTTATCCCCAAAGTCCACTATCTCGTGGGCCATGGCCAAGAAGATGTCATTATCACACCGCATTGGGCCTTTTTCCAAAGAAGCCCCCGCAGCTACTATGCCTCACACCCACAGGTCCTCTGTAACAGTAAACAACCAATCACTGTACACTGGCATAAATATTGAAAACAAAATCTAGTAAAATCAAATCAATCACATGGAGTAGTTATATGTTGTACGTACGACCTTCAGTTCGGTGGCTGCATTTTTTTATAACAGTGTGAAACTAGACTGGTGTTCAGATCCAAACAGTGGGATTAGACCGCTCATGTAAAAAATGTGAAGCTGACACTTCTCAAAGAAGGACCGGAGGGCCTACAACTCTAATTCTGGGGGAATCCAGGGGGCTGCGCCGAAAAGCGAACACCATCATTGACTCGCATCTTCTCCCCTCACCCCGTTTCCACCTATAAATCCAGCCATGGCCTCCGTCCAGACCTCCAACTCCCAACCAAACCGAGAGCGCAACCGGGACAGCGAGCCAAGATCTGCAGAGCCACAGGCGACCTCACACCGGCGACCATGGCCGTGGACCTCATGGGCTGCTACACCCCTCGCCGCGCCGACGACCAGCTCGCCATCCAGGAGGCCGCCACCGCCGGCCTCCGCAGCCTGGAGCTCCTCGTCTCCTCCCTCTCCGGCGCGGCGCCGTCCAAGGCGCCGCAGCAGCACCCGCAGCAGCCGTTCGGCGAGATCGCCGACCAGGCCGTCTCCAAGTTCCGCAAGGTGATCTCCATCCTCGACCGCACCGGCCACGCCCGCTTCCGCCGCGGCCCCGTCCAGTCGCCTACCCCGCCTCCTCCGGCTCCGGTCGCTCCTCCGCCGCCCCCACCGCGCCCTCTGGCCGTCGTCGAGCCGGCCAGGCCCGCTCCCTTGACCGTCGTGGCGCCGGTGTCGGTGGCCGCCCCGGTCCCTCTCCCGCAGCCGCAGAGCCTGACGCTGGACTTCACCAAGCCGAACCTGACCATGTCAGGCGCGACGTCCGTGACGTCCACGTCCTTCTTCTCGTCGGTGACCGCCGGCGAGGGCAGCGTGTCCAAGGGCCGCAGCCTGGTCTCCGCCGGCAAGCCGCCGCTGTCCGGGCACAAGAGAAAGCCGTGCGCCGGCGCGCACTCGGAGGCCAACACCACCGGCAGCCGATGCCACTGCTCCAAGAGAAGGAAGAACCGCGTGAAGACGACGGTGAGGGTGCCCGCGGTGAGCGCGAAGATCGCCGACATCCCGCCGGACGAGTACTCGTGGAGGAAGTACGGCCAGAAGCCCATCAAGGGATCCCCTTACCCACGGTAAATTCCTTCCCTCGCCGATTGATTCAACACCAACAATACGAAACAAGATTTCGACGAACTGTCGTCATGATGCGTGCAAGGATCTGACATGGTTTGATGTGTGGGTTTCAGGGGCTACTACAAGTGCAGCACAGTGCGAGGGTGCCCGGCGCGGAAGCACGTGGAGCGCGCCCTGGACGACCCGGCGATGCTGGTGGTGACGTACGAGGGCGAGCACCGCCACTCGCCGGGGCCGATGCCGATGCAGATGGCGCCGTCGCCGGTGCCGATTCCGATGCCGATGGGCGCGCCCGTAGCCGTAGCTAGTGTGTCCGCCGGCAACGGGCACGTCTGACTTAGTTAAATTTTTTCTTTCTTTCCCCATTTGGTTGGGGGTGCTTCGTTCGTTCGCTCGCAATCTGTCTGATGTCCGTGTAAAGAAGAAGAAAGATTGTAGAGAGACGGAGAGGGAAACTTAATGCCAGAGATTTTTACTACCTCCAGACTCCACTTCGTCCACACAGTGCCATTTTTATTTGTTCGTCGTGCCTAACAACAACTCGTGCCATTCCACGAAAATAAAATTAAAAAAAAATCAACGCCGCGGATCTGGGTGGGCGTGACGAAACTGCCATGTACGCGCGGTGACAGTTAATAAGGACGGACCGGCGGCAAATGCCCCGACTTTGACCTCATAAACCCCATTGATTGCTACTGGTACTGGTACGAGTACAATACAGTGCGCCAACTAGGAGTATATATACATTTTTTGAGGTATAGAAAAGTCGGGAGGGAGAAAAGAACAAGAAGTCATACGCGGCCCCGCATAAACAAGCGCAATAATTGAATTGAATACTTTGTCGTGGGGCTCCCTCCCCCCCTCCCCCTCTGTGCAGAGGTCAAGGGTGGGCATCCGCACCGATTGATTTGTTTGTGCCCGCAATTATTATTGTTTATTGCTCTCTCTCTCCCCTCCGTCCTCTGTGGGCCCCACCGTCTGGGTGAGGGGAGTGGCGGGCCCCACGCGATAGGCTCCCGGTCAAAGGAGGCGGGTGCGGGGTCGCTTTCCGGCCTGCCCCCCGCAAGTTGACCGCACCCTCAGGCCCATGCCCCGCGCCCAATCTCGTCCCGTCACGCAGCGCGCCGTGCAGTGAGAATGCACAGAGAGCGCGCAGGAAGTGTTTCTCCTCCTCCCACCGCTTTTACTTTCTCGTTGTTTAATATAGTAATTGATTTAATAATAATAGTAAAAGAAACGGAAGCAAGGGCTGCGGGTGGGCCCCGCGCCAGCGCCAGGGCCCAAAGGAGGGGTCGCTCGCCGTTAGCATTTCGGTTTCAACTCCTCGGTTTGCTCGCCCGTCGTCCCCCCTCCTTCGTTGTTTTGTGTAGTACTACGATCCGTTGACCCGCCCTGCGTTCGGTGCGGTGCGGCGGAGTCTTTGCTTTGCTTACGGGCTACGGCTGTCGACCCTCCCCAGCCCGTCACGTCGCTTCAACACAAGTGCAACTCCTACTCGATCAACGTATCCAGCACGGCTACTAAACCAACCTAACCGTGACAGTGTGAATCAAGCGACGGCTCAGCTAGTCAGTCAATCCGTGAAATTCTCTACTAGTATAGCATAGCACCTAATTTGCAGCTGGATTTGTGATGCTTAGTTTACTTTACTTTACACTACCCACTAGCATAAGAAAATGCTTGCGAGTTGTGTATTTTGTTTATGGCAGCCTCCTGTCTGTCTCCGTGAGCGCGAGTATACTAATGATGATGACGCCGCCCATGGTTAACTGGTGCCCACCACGACTATTTATTTACCCGTGGTGCTACCATTTTTATACTAGCACGTACAACAATACTACAGTAGTGCATGGTGTCGCGTAGACCTGTGTACGCAACGTTACTGTTACAAGTCAATGGCTGGAGCCTCTAGCTATAGCTCGAGTCGTACTAGTACTCCTGGCATACTTACTACTTGTTGTGAGAGCTCAGAGCCACCTTCGCCAATCTCCACCGGTCGTAAAAGTAAAAGTAAAACCATTGCTGTTACTTTTATTCCAAGCGAGGGAGCCATGCTTGGTGGCCGGTGGAAGGGAAGAAAGGAGAGACAGCTGGGACATTCTTTGCATCTTCCCTGCTTTCGGCCTAACCCACTGTCAAACCCCCTTTGTTTAATCACACTCCTCCTCCATTAAACAATGCGTTAATCCCTGGCTGAGTTAGCCCCCTTCCCAGATCGGATCGACCAATGCGATATTATATACGCCATTAAACAAACACAGTGCAGGGGGTCCCATCCATGCCAAGCTAGTCCCGCCGGGTGAGCTGTCCAAGTGGACTTTTGTTTCATCATCGTGGGCTTGGTGCGACCTAAAGATACACTAGCAGGGTGTGGGTGATCATCTCATCTCTCTCTCTCTTTTTCAATTAGTAGCATTGTGTAAGCTTAATAGGATGGCATGTAGAGGTGGTTGTTAGGTCTGATGCCACATCTGGGATCTACCCCCGGAGCATCAGTACTGCTGCATGCTCAACTTTTTCCTCCTTGTTTGGTGATGCTCGCTCTGGCTTGGGTTGTCTGATCACTGATCACGGCCCTTGTCTCTGGTCCAGAGCAGTCAGCGTGAGTCACCACCATGTAGTAGTAGTACTGCAGCTAACATGTGAGTGGCCATGGTGGTATCTAATCTGCTCTGGTCCTTGGTTTTGTCAGTGCATCAATTTGGGCTGTTTGTGAGGTCATAACAGCGCCATAAATTAAGGCCACCTCCAACGCACGTCAAACGGACACGATTTGTCTGGATTTTATCCGTTTGAGTAGGGCAATTGGGCGGCGGCCGTCCGTTTTTTCGGATGGGCTGGTTGTGCGCCCAACACACGGACGCATCTGGTCTGATCCGACCGTCCAACACACGGACGCATCTGATCTGGTCCGACCGCCCAACACACAGTCTGTCTGAATTTTTTGCAAATAGTTATTTTGTCCATCGTAGCCGTAATTCATGCAAGCGGTCATAGTTTATGCCTGCAACAAATCCAGCGACTGGCAAACATATGCGAGCCTACAAATGGTCAACCCCTAAGTTTTCACGCCGGTAACAAATCCAACATCCGACAAACTTATGTCAGCCTACAGAATCGTCAACCCCCAATGAGGGAGTCCTGGATTAGGGGGTGTCCAGATGGCCGGACTATACCTTCAGCCGGACTCCTGGACTACGAAGATACAAGATTGAAGACTTCGTCCTGTGTCCGGGAGAGACTTTCCTTGGCGTGGAAGGCAAGCTTGGCGATACAGATATGTAGATCTCCTACCATTGTAACCGACTTTGTGTAACCCTACCCTCTCCGGTGTCTATATAAACCGGAGGGTTTTAGTCCGTAGGACAACATAGACAACAACAATCATACCATAGGCTAGCTTCTAGGGTTTAGCCTCTCTGATATCGTGGTAGATCTACTCTTGTACTACCCATATCATCAATATTAATCAAGCAGGACGTAGGGTTTTACCTCCATTAAGAGGGCCCGAACCTGGGTAAAACTTCGTGTCCCTTGCCTCCTGTTACCATCCGGCCTAGACGCATAGTTCGGGACCCCCTACCCGAGATCCGCCGGTTTTGACACCGACATTGGTGCTTTCATTGAGAGTTCCTCTATGTCGTCGCCGTCAGACTCGATGGCTCCTACGATTATCAATAGCGATGCAGTCCAGGGTGAGACCTTCCTCCCCAGACAGATTTTCGTCTTTGGCGGCTTCGCACTGCGGGCCAATTCACTTGGCCATCTGGAGCAGATCGAAAGCTACGCCCCTGGCCGTCAGGTCAGATTTGGAAGTTTAAACTACACAGCTGACATCCGCGGGGACTTGATCTTCGACGGATTCGAGCCACTGCCGAGCGCGCCGCACTGTCCCGACGAGCATGATCTAGCTCTGCCGCCAAACAGTGCCCCGGAGGCCGCACCCGCATCGGCTTCGACCCTTAATTCGGAGCTAACTGCGCCGATCGAGGATGGGCGGTTGTACGCCGCCTCGGGGGCTGCGATCCCAACGGTGATCGAGCCGAACACCAGCCCCGCACTCCGCGAGACTCGTGATTCCAAGGAGCCGGACTCCTCTCCGGACTCTGAACCATTCGCACCTCCGCCGATCGAATCCGATTGGGCGCCGATCATGAAGTTTACTGTCGCGGACATCTTTCAGCACTCGTCCTTCGGCGATATTATGAAATCACTAAAGTCTCTCTCTTTATCAGGAGAGCCCTGGCCGGACTACGGTCAGCAAGATTGGGATACGGATGATGAAGAAATTCAAAGCCCACCCACCACCCACTTTGTAGCCACTGTTGACGATTTAACCGACATGCTCGACTTCGACTCCGAAGACATCGACGGTATGGACATCGATGAAGGAGACGATGAAGAACCAGCGCCTATTGGGCCCTGGAATGCCACCTCGTCATATGACGTATACATGATGGACGCACCAAAAGATGATGACGAGGAGCGGAAGGACGTACCGAAAGCTTGTTCCCTCGAAAAGCAGTCAAAGCGGCGACGCAAGCGCCGCCCCAAATCCCGCCTCGACAGAAATAGCGATCACACAGACCTAGCGCTGGAGCAGGGCAAACCGCTGCCGGACAACGGCAATCCGGATAATCAAACCGAACAAACAAATTCTATCAAGGATAATGGTCCGGACGACACAACACCGGACAGGCACCCGGAGCAGCAGAATGCCCGTAAAAGGCTTGTTGCCACCGCGAGGAGTCTTAAAAAGCAGAAGCAAAGGCTCAAGGCCGCGCAAGACACACTCGAAATCAGATGGAGTAAAATGCTCAACACTGCAGCGAGGTACGGCGACAATCGCCCCTCCAAGAGCTACCCAAAGCGGAAGCTGCTACCCGAATTCGATGAGGAGGCCTCAGACCCTCCACAACCAAATATCAAAGCAGCTACCTGGTCGGATAGACGACCCCTCTACCAACACAGAGCGGCATACAACGCTGCTCATAATACAACATGCGACCCATGCGAGGGCTCGCACCCAAAGGACGACGCAACAAGATCCATTTATGGACCACGCAAGCGCGCTCCAGCATACAATGCAACACAACAAACATCCGAATAACGCGGCACACCCAGCAACAGGGGCGCCGCACACTCCCTATGTTTCACCGATGAGGTGCTGGACCATGAATTTCTAGAGGGATTCAAGCCCGTAAACATAGAGGCATACGACGGAACAACAGACCCTGGGGTCTGGATTGAGGACTACATCCTTCATATTCATATGGCTCGAGGAGACGATCTCCACGCCATCAAGTACTTACCCCTCAAGCTCAAAGGGCCAGCTCGTCACTGGCTCAAAGGCCTCCCCGAAAGCTCCATTGGAAGTTGGAAAGAGTTCGAAGACGCCTTCCGGGCAAATTTTCAAGGGACTTAAGTCCGACCTCCGGGTGCGGACGATTTGAGTCATATAGCTCAACAGCCCGGAGAGTCAGCCTGAAAGCTTTGGAACGGGTTTCTTACTAAAAAGAACCAGATTGTCGACTGTCCGGACGCCGAAGCCTTGGCAGCTTTCAAGCATAGCGTCCGTGACAAATGGCTCGCCAGACACCTCGGCCAAAATAAGCCGAGAACGATGGCCGCATTAACAAACCTCATGACCCGCTTTTGCGCGGGTGAGGACAGCTGGCTAGCCAGATGCAGCTCCGGCAACCCCAGTACATCTGAAGTTAGAAATGAAGACGGGAAATCACGGTGCAATAGCAATAACAAACGCCGGAATAAAGAAGACAACACGAAGGGCACGACAATAAATGCTGGATTCAAAAGCTCTCGGCCAGGTCAAAAGCCGCCCCCTAAAGGCACCAGGGGTGAACTGTCCAGCCTCAACAAAATTCTGGACCAAGTATGTCAGATCCATAGTACCCCTGGTAAACCTGCTAATCATACCCACAAAGAATGTTGGGTCTTCAAGCAGTCCGGCAAGCTCAACGCCGTACACAAGGGGGAGGATACGCCAAGTGAAGACGAGGACGAGCCTCCCAAGCAAGACACGGGGGAACAAAAGAAATTTCCACCAGAAGTCAAAATAGTAAACGTGTTACACGTGATCAAGGGAAAAAACAACGCGGCACTCCCAGGAAAATATACCCAAGTGCCTGTCATCGCGAAGTCCTGCCACTGGTCGTCTCAACCGATCACTTTCGACCATCGCGATTACTCAGCAAGTATCCGACACGCAGGATGGGCTGCCCTGGTATTAGACCCAGTAATTGGCGGATATCACTTCACACGAGTCTTGATGGACGGCGACAGTAGTCTAAACCTAATATATCAGGATACAATCCGCGGGATGGGGTTAGACCCAACACAAATTTGCCATAGCAATACTACCTTTAAAGGAGTAACGCCAGGCCCAGGGGCTCGTTGTACGGGCTCCCTCCTACTACAAGTTATATTCGGCTCCCCCGATAACTTCCATCGCAAGCATTTAACTTTCCACATCGCTCCGTTTCAAAGTGGCTATCAAGCACTGCTCGGACGCGAAGCTTTCGCTCGCTTCAATGCAATACCACACTATGCCTCCCTCACACTTAAGATGCCCGGTCCACGTGGCATCATTTCAGTGCACAGAAATATCAAGCGATCCCTGCACGCCGAAGAGAGTGAGGCTGCCTTGGCAGCCGCACACTAAAGGGGCCCGAACCAGCGAAAGCATCCAGTAGGTCGCCAAGACCTCAGACACAACTAATCAAGTCCGGCGCCGCTACTTATGCCAAATAAATGGTCACACCCCTATTTGTCGATACAAGGGGCTCAACGCGCGCAGACAAGTGGCAGTTTCTTCTTATCTTGAATTATACATGGTTTCTTTAAAAAACCATTTTTTTGCACGACAACTTTTTCAACTAAAATTCCTCTCTTTTACGGACGATCATCGTGCTACACCCGTCCAGGATACGGCACAACGGAGACACAGGTGCAGACGTGCAGCAGGGACCCGTTCCAAGGATTCTTTTTAGATTAAGACCCTGCGTAAACCTTTTTTACTGTTTCTTGTTGATACATATCCACCGTTGAAGAGGATGCTGACGTCTTGGCATGTGGCCACGCCAGAACAATGCGCGTACCTAGACAGAAGGGGCTTCTTACAAAGGCCATTATTTAGGCCCGGTTTATACCACTAAGACCGAATACCTTAGGGAGTGTTCGGCGTCTTGAGTTTGGCCTTATATGCATCAGCTCCGAATCATTGTCTTTGGTCAAATGTTGGGTTTGCCCGGCTCCTGTGTTTTGGTGCCTTACGTTTCGCTTTACCAGCTAAGGTAGTACCAGGAGAACTACTGCGATTGTGCCCTGGTTCTTCCGAACAAGCACCTCAGTAGAGAAAGCCGAAAACTGACTGTCATGATATAGCGTGAGACTGGTCAACCACTCGATGACCTGTTGGAATGTTAGAATTCCTCCGCCTTAACGAAGGGCCGTTTTCCGGCCAGGCATGTACGCACCCCGGGATCGGGAGAGTGCGGAGCCACTAGGGGCTATCTAGTAGCCCCACTGTTAAACTCCTATGGCTAAGTGAAAGTGCTAAAGCATTATAGTCCGGTTGCCTCGCTTGCTCCGCTATCACCTCCTTAATAGGACCAAGACGTTGGGTTAAGTGTACGCGTGTTTTTGCAAGCACCTCCGCATTATATGCGTGGGGGTTGAAGCCGACGACTGCAATCTTTCAGGTTATACACATGTATACATAAACGCCCGCCCCAGGAGGCATCATACTACTTTCAGGCAAAAGTATAAAAATAGCCTTATAAAAATCTATAAAAACATGTCGCTTACAATGAGATTACATATCACTCAAACATAATATTTTTTGAGCACTCGGTCTCTATCAGACGAGCACCCTCAAGAACTTCTTCAAAGTAGTGCTCAGCAGCCCTTCGACCTATGGCCGAATCCCGCGTTGCAACAGTGGTAGCATCCATCTCCGCCCAGTATGCTTTAACACGGGCAAAGGCCATTCGTGCGCCCTCTATGCACGCCGACCTCTTCATCGCATTAATGTGCGGCACCACGTCAAGGAACTGCTGCGCCAAGCTGAAATAGTTGTTCGGTTTTGACCTTTCCAGCCATAGCTGATTCACAACAGACCTCATAAAGAGTCCGGACAACCTATTTAGTTCGGCCCATTCGGCTAATTGGTCAGGCAATGAAAGCGGACGCTCGGGAGAACGAAATTGTCTCCAAAACAGCTGGTCTACTTCATGGTCCATCTGACCCTGGAAGTACTTGGCCGCATCGGCAGCGCTCGCTGCCAAATCCATATACACATCCTCCAAACTCCACAGCGGATCCAGAGGGGCATACCGTGGATCTCCGAACTTCCTCCGCAACATAAAGGATTTCCCAGCTGCAATATCCCCGGCTTCCCGCGGCTCCTCCTTCTTTGCCCTCATAGCAGAGCGGAGGTCTTTTCTCGTCACAGCAGTCTTCTCAAGGTCCGATGCTTTCGCCTAGTTTTCCTTTTCAAGAACCCGGCAACGGTCGGCGGTGGCTTTTAATTCTATGGCCATCTTGTCCATCTTATCTCGGCTCTCGCCATGCGCGGCCTTCTCGGCTTGCAACTCTTCGGCCGCCTTCAAAGCAGCCGCATTGCCCAACCTCGCTTGTTCCTTGGCTCGGGCAAGTTCTGCCCGCAAGGCTTCAACAGTGGCAACTCCATCTGCAGTCACAACATATTAAAGATACTGGCATCATGCTGCTCTTCCTATGTGGCGTTTACCAGATAATGACACTTACCCTGTGCCTCGTCAAGCCTTTTGTTAACAAGCTCGATGTCGGCGTCTGCCGCATCCAACTGCCGTTCTAAATGGGCAAACTCGCTAGTCCGGCTAGCCACCGAAGCTTCCATCACCTGCACATAGAGGCAGTATGTTTATTTCCTAGGAATATGATCCTCTGTTCGTCGTCGTTTCCGACGACAACCAGAGTCTCAGGGGCTACTATTTACACATGGCACACCTAGCATGTGCAGGACTATCATACATTATTTTACGTACCTCAAAGCCTGTCAGTAGACTCATAAAAGCTTCATGCAATCCGCTTTCGGCGGACGCGATTCTCTCCACCACCGTATTCATCAGCATACAGTGTTCATCTAAGATGGCCGCTCGCCCCACCAACTCCCTCAGAACATCCGATCGCACACTAGACGGTGCCGGACTCTTTTGTCTGCTCTCTTCGGGATCCGGACATTGGGAGCTCCGGGGGTCAATGGGATTATCTTCTGGCCTCACTGGATTCGGAGAGGCCCTCCGCGACGACACTTCGGGGTCGCCCGCTTCCGGAGCGGAGGAGTTCGGAGGAGGCGTTTCGCTCTCCATCATCTCTGGAAAAAGATCCCCCGAAGACGAGCTCATTTGAGAGGGGCTAAGGCCCGAACTGCAAAAGATATATGCGGTGGTTATTTCCTCAGAAGAAAAGATGGCATACCTGTGCTATTACAGTATTTCGGGTCACTTACGACTCGCTGGAGAATTGATTCCCCAGCGAACTTTGTGCGGCAAAAGCACCCCCCAAGGTAGGACCCTCTGTGGGAGACTTTTTCTCCCGTTTGGAAGCTTCGGCTTTCGAACCCTCGGGCGCAGTCCTTTTCCTCCTCCGGTCGTCTTCCTTCATGGAGACGCTCGCTCCCTCGGTTAGAATGGGCAGCGTTGGGGGCCCGCGTCCGCCCGTATTATACTCCCCGGTATCTTCCTTCAAGGGCTCCGGGCAGGGTGCGACTTGGAGCATCTTTTCCAGTATCGGATTTTCCAAACCCTCAGGGAGGGGGGCCGAACACCGAATCAACTTTGCCTTTGTTAGCCAGTCCTGGTCAAAAAGCGAACTCACAGAGATAACTTCGTAACAAATGAGAGATAGTATATTCGGCCGGAAGATTCCTTACCTGTTCGGCGGCATGGTTACTACTCAGGCCCACGTCCTCGGTGATTTCCTCACACTCTACCTGAGGTCCGAAGAATGACTTGTAGATCTCCTCATGCGTCAGGCCGAGGAAATTTTGAATGACACGCGGTCCCTAGGGATTGAACTCCCACAAGCGAAGGGGCCGGCGTTTGCAAGGCTGGACTTGACGGACCAACATAACTTGTATTACCGCAACCAAACTGAAATCTCCATTAAAGAGATCTCGAATGCGGCTTTGCAGTATAGGCACGTCCTTGGCTGGACCCCAGCTCAGTCCTCTGCTAATCCATGACATCAGTTGTGGTAGAGGGCCCGAGCGGAAAACGGGGGCGGCCGCCCACTTGGCACTTCTAGGAGCCGTGATGTAGAACCACTCCTGTTGCCACAATTCAGACACCTCTAGAATGGAACCTTTGGCCATGAAGCTCCCGTCATCTTGCGTATTGAGGCACCTCCACACGCCGCATGTTGCCCCTCGATCATCTTCGGCTTTAGTTCAAAGGTCTTGAGCCATAGGCCAAAGTGAGGGGTAACCCGGAGGAAGGCCTCGCACACGACAATAAATGTCGAGATATGAAGAAAGGAGTCCAGAGCTAGGTCATGGAAATCTAGCCCGTAGTAAAACATCAAGCCCCTGACAAAAGGATCCAGAGCAAGGCCTAGACCTCGGAGGAAGTGGGAGAAAAACACGACGCTCTCGTTGGGTTCGGGGGAGGGGACGGCCTGCCCCCGGGGAGGCAGCCGATGCAAAATCTCGGCGGTCAGATATCTGGCCTCCCTCAACTTTTTGATGTCTTCTTCCGTGACGGAGGAAGGCACCCATCGGCCTTGAAGGCTAGATCCGGACATGACTGAAGGTTCGGAGCACCTGACTTGAACTTTGGGCGTTTGAGCTTGAGGCGGGGGAAGGATTCGATTGAGCACGGGAGGGAAAAATAAAAGCCTTGTCCCTTTATAAAGAGGGTGCATATCAAGCGTCCTCTCCGTGTCCGTTTGGACTTGCCTATAATCTAGG
This sequence comes from Triticum dicoccoides, assembly GCF_002162155.2. Lineage (NCBI taxonomy): Eukaryota > Viridiplantae > Streptophyta > Magnoliopsida > Poales > Poaceae > Triticum > Triticum dicoccoides. The sequence continues at coordinate 689,606,271 of NC_041382.1, read as the reverse complement.
AGTCCTAGAAGCGGTTGGGTTACCCACGCCCGTATTGATGAGAATCCCGGAATAAGGGGACACGATCTCTGCTTTAACAAGACGTGCCAAGGAAACCGCCTCACATGACGCGCTGAGGTGGGATAATGAAACGACTCGGATAAAGGCTTGGCCGTGGTGTGTCACACTATGGAATACGTCAGCAGATTAGATTTGTGTAAATATTATTCTCTCTATAGCAATATGTGGAAACTTATTTTGCAGAGCCGGACACTATCTTTGTGTTCAAAATCTTATATGAAGTACTTGGAGGGGGTAACCCGCCTTGCAATGCCGAAGACAATCTGCGCGCCGGACTCGTCGTCATTGAAGCCTGGTTCAGGGGCTACTAAGGGAGTCCTGGATTAGGGGGTGTCCGGATGGCCGGACTATGCCTTCAGCCGGACTCCTGGACTACGAAGATACAAGATTGAAGACTTCGTCCTGTGTCCGGGAGGGACTTTCCTTGGCGTGGAAGGCAAGCTTGGCGATACGGATATGTAGATCTCCTACCATTGTAACCGACTTTGTGTAACCCTAACCCTCTCCGATGTCTACATAAACCGGAGGGTTTTAGTCCGTAGGACAACATAGACAACAACAATCATACCATAGGCTAGCTTCTAGGGTTTAGCCTCTCTGATTTCGTGGTAGATCTACTCTTGTACTACCCATATCATCAATATTAATCAAGCAGGACATAGGGTTTTACCTCCATCGAGAGGGCCCGAACCTGGGTAAAACTTCGTGTCCCTTGCCTCCTGTTACCATCCGGCCTAGACGCACAATTCGGGACCCCCTACCCGAGATCCACCGGTTTTGACACCGACACCCAGGTTTTCACGCCGGCAACTAAAGCCACCAGCCGCCAAACATATGTCAACCTACAGAATGGTCAACCCCCTAGTTTTCACGCCGGCAACAAAGCCTGCGGCCGGCAAACATATGGCGTCCTTGAAAATGAACTAGTTTTCTCGCTGGCAACAAAGCTAGCGGTTGACACACTTGCCAACCTTCAAAAAGAACAGCCATAGTCCACGGCTGTGGCCACCCTAGTTTAGGCCGTTTTGATCGAACATCTTCTTTTGCCAGTTCGGAGCCAATTTCTTCTCTTCGGGGACATGTTGGTCAAGTTCACGCTTATGATTGCTAGCACCACCTCTTTTGCTTTGGTGTCGGCATTGGTGGCCTCGGTTGTGAGCTTCTTCGATTGGGCAGCCTCCTTCATGTCGAGCTTTCTCCTCTTGGCAGCCTCCTTCATGTCAAACTTCTTCATCTGGGGCTCCAAGTATATCTTCATCTGCTCCTCCTTTCCTTGGCGCTTCCCCTCCTCCCTCATTTCCTTTTAAGTCATCATGTCGTGCAAAGTTCCTTGCAAGGCGATAGATGTCACATCGCTTTTGGAATACGTTGATGCCACGGTTGCTCGCAAACTTGTAGGACACATACTTCCTCCGTTCATTAAAGGTTTTACGAACTCTCGTCCAAAAGACAGATCCTTGTTGCTCGGCGCCGGTCTTGGGATCTTGGCCTATCTTCATCCAACTCTTGCAAATCAAAGTCTCCTCCTCTTTGTTGTATGAACCCTCTGAATGCTTTGCTTCCTCCTTTGTGCCTCGACTCTTTGGGAGAGCTCATCGATAAACAATGGCTCCTCCGCAATGTCGACCTCTTCTTCCTCATGTTCGCAGTACATGTCGTCATCTTGATACCATGATTTGCCATGGTCGTTGGCCTATTCTTCTTCATGGCACCGTAGTGGTCGGAACCATCTTGGTCGCGCCCGTCTTGGCTTTGGGTCTCCTTTGGATTGAAGCCTTGGCCTTGGCCATCGGGGTGGAAGGCCTGGCCACAACCCTCAAAGATGACGTTCTCCATGAACGCGGTGTAGTCAGGGTCGTCAGCCACTAGCGTCGGGATTGGCATTTCATCGAACAGGTTGCGGGTGTCGGGAAGGTTGGCCATAGAATTGACTGAGGCTGCTTCCTTTGCATCCAGTCGGTCGACTGACCAACGCCACTGTAACCAGGCGTGACACTGAGGTCGATGACGGCCGGGTTGGCCGGCACGATCATGCTGCCATCCGACGACGTGGAGAACCGTTTATCCGGTGTTATTGAGGAGCTCGGCCACCGGTACCGCGGAGGGTGAACGGTCGATGAGCCTGTGCTCGCCGCGACCATGGCGGCGGCGGAGAGAATGGTCGGCCCGGGTCGGCAACACCCTAACATGACGAGGGCATACGTCGTAGCTGCCTGCGTGGCCTTGGGGAGGATTGCCTCATTCTGGTCAATGGCGGCCTTGTGCTACGCGGCCGCGTCCTCGGCAACATAGTCGACGACGTCTTTCTTCTCCGCCACAACGGTCTATCAAGCCCTCCTCTTGGCCGATTCAATGTCGAGCCGCGCGACCTCCGTTAGCATGAGCTGTAACCACTCTTTCCTCCTCTTCTTCGTCGCGGGGCGGGCTGTGGTGGCGACGTGGTCGACGGGTTTCTTCGACACGCCGGCCATGGAGGAGGGAGGGGATGGAGGTTGCAGGAGGGTTTTTGGGAAAGGCAGGGAAACTGGGCGCGTTGTGTCCCCGACGGGCGGACTATGGGAGGACAAGGGCGTGCACCCCGTCCGCCCGCGCGTTATCTGTTTTGACGCAAATGCGGCCTTAATTTGGGCCGGGAATGGGTCAACAGCGGAAAAAAGGGATGTTTATCCGTTTGCTCGAGCGCGTTAGGCCGTGATTTGTGTCCTTTTGTCCTTAAACGGACTTAGCGGAACCATTTGTGGTTGCGTGTTGGAGTTGGCCTGTGTAAGCAAGAGACATCCGGGCGGAAGAAAGAGGGGGATAATTCGTGCGAGTGGAGGCGGAATTGTTAAAAGCTGGGGGCAGCCAGAATAATTTGACTTTTGATAGTCATCTCAACTCTCCATTGAGACGCCTTTAATTAGTAGCGCGTTTCCGTCGGTCTTCCAAGTTAAGCTCTCCGTCCACGGGCCTCTGATTGGCTACCGGCTGCGCTAATTGCCTAGCCAGGGCCACATAATTTGACTAATCGCCATGGTTATCTTATGTGGTGCCTAGCTAGGAAGGAAGACCTATCTATACATCTGCTCGGCGACTCGTTCGTTCATTTCTAGAATCAAATATAGCGCCTTGATGGGGCGCCAACAATTGGACCGAACGGAGTTGATTTCCGCCCGAATAGAATAGCACTACTAACAGTATAGTACAGGAGTACTTTGGTTGGGATCATCATCGTGAGAAGGGGACAGATCGCAATGAATTTGTTATTAGTGAAAGAATATATGAAAAAATGGGTCGCCGGACAAGTTGCGGAGGGTGGCGCCCCCACCCCCCAGCAAGTTGGGCGTTGTTTAGCGTTTGTTCGCTCGCCATGTTCTTTTTCGTGGATTCGGATCTGCGAGGTCAAACTGTGCACAGACGTAGGTAGGGCCTGTCTTTTCTTTTTCTTTTTTGCCCTTTTTCAGTGTGTGTCTGGGTAACTGCTCCATTGACAATCGGGTGTTCAGTCAGTGGATGTCAATGACCGAATGACGCTCCGTTTGCAAAATTTGTGCGCGTTCAGTTAAATCGGCCGGTCAAAAGCTACGCCTGCCTCGCTGTAGGAGATGGTAGTACTTTACGCGTGCTGAGCGCGTTCACTTTTGTCTGCACTGTGTCCCTTGACTCGGCGCGGTCCGGCCGCACTGGCCATCGTCGTGCGAAGCAAATTGCCAAATTCTCAGGATTCAGCAACGAACGAGGCAGCATGCGTGCACTCGGGACGGCATGACGTGACGGACATAGGCGCGGAACAAATCCTCGGAACCGCGCGGGCGCGAGACGGCGGACAGACCGCACGACACAAGAGACGGCACGACCAACGACATGATCGACGGATAATCGGTCAAGTATAAGGCGTCACGGGGTCCGTGCTGCTTTTTTTTTTAAAACAAAGGCTCAAGAAGAGCCCGATTTTAAATTAACAAAGCCATCAACCGGCCAAGATTACAGGACTGCCATTTACAACAAGAAAACAAAGAGCGAAAATAAAGATACATTGTGCTCAGTAGAACAACTCGAACGCATAGAAAGACATCAAACGCCGCTAAGCCGAAACCAGCTAACCTACTAAGGCTATGTGAGGAAGGCACCACCGTGCATGTTTTATGTCACTGATTGCCATCAGAAGGAAAACAGGGGCAACACATGACCTGACTCCGCCTCCGTAAAGGGCCCCTACCCTTTCACCCGGGCTCGACGGGTGCCGCACCGGCGGCCTGCGGAGTGGTTCACCCTAGAACCCAGATCAGCATTCCCAAGCAACCGAAGGAGAGGCACCAGGAACAAACCCACACGAAACAGGGAGCCGAACACCCAGTCACCGTTGCCGGCAGCAGCAAGGCAGAGCACCGGACGAGAGTTGTCGAGACGAAGGCGCTGAAAACCCCGGAGAAGGCCAAGAGTATGCAGCACCACGCATCGGTCAAGGATAGGAGGCACCATAGCCCATGGCACGAGAGAGGGACCCCGATCCCCTCGCACCAGCGGCTGAAGCCCTCCACACCTGGCCCCGAGCAAGTTGCCGAAGATGAAGATCAGGCCAATACAATCCGCCGTCGAACCACCACCGACTCCACCACCACTTGAGCACTTCCCAGACGACGCCTTCAGGAAGGTTCACGCCACCAAGGTGCCGTCGTCGCCATGAAACGAGGAACTTAGGCTTTCACCCGAGCTGCTGGGTGGGGTGGGAGGTGCAGGAAGCCCAACGAAACCTTCAGCAAGGAGAACGGCGCCCAAAGGCGACATCTTCAGTGTGGCCGCCACGCCGGCCAAGGGTTTCCCCCGGATCCGCACCCAACCACCAGATCCGCACACCCGGTATCCAGAAAACAGCGGCCGGAGCCACCAGGGACAGGGGGCGGCGCGAATCGGAGCAGATCGAGGATGAGGACGCCGATTCTCCAAGGTACAGCCGGCCTACGAGGAGCTGCTGCAGCCGCCGACGCCCGCCGCCACCATGCCGCCCGCCCGACCGGGGAGGCGACCCACCTGCACCCTGCGGCGCCGCCCGCCGCACAGGCCACGCCGCTGGCCGCCGCCCGGGGCCGCCGCCCCGGATGCCGAGGCTCTCCACGCAAAGTGGATCCTCCAAAGTCCCCGCCGCCACCTTCATGGGTGCCGAGCGGCCACGCCGCTGGCCACCTCTGGCGGCGGCGGAGGGAGGGAGGGGGGCGGGGGGACTAGGCGGCGGCGGCTAGGGTGGGCCCTCGAGTCGGCTCGGAGGAGACGACGCGGGGGAGGGGGGGAGGGCACCACAGCGATTCTTAATTTGATGGAAACAGTTTGGTCCGTGCTGCTCCGTGGGGACTCCGCGAAGTCCCAGGAGAATCATAGGCCATTCCAGCATCAAACCGCTACGACATTTCCTATTTGCGGGTCAGTGTTTTTTCTTTCTTTCAGGATCTCTGTGCGGCAAACTGTGGACCTATCGCGTGGGTCACGAGCAAAAGGACTCAACTGGGCCGGCCCAGTTAAAGCCCTCCAGATACCTGTTTCGGAAACTTCTAGAAGCTTTCGGATTTTTTTCCATTTACAGATTTATTCCTTTTCTCTTCTCCCTTTCGTTCAAATTTTTTCGTAATGGTTTGATCTTTATTAAAAAAATGTGTAAAAGTATGAAAAAAACGAACTCCTATTCAGGAAAATGTTGTTTTTCATAATAATGTTCGGTTTTCAAAAAATATTCCCAAATTTGGGAAAACTGTTCAAATTTTAAAAATCCTTCTGAATTTTCATAAATAATAGACAAACTGAACTCATGTTTAATCTTTTGCTTCAAATTCTTTTACCCATGTTTTATTTTGAAAAACAAATGAAAAAAATATACTAAAAACCAGATTGCTATAATAACCCGAACAGCTACTCCCTCCGTCCTAAAGAGAGTTCTTCCAACCTTGTTGTAGGGTCAAACTATCTCAAAGTTTGACCGAGTTTGTTCATAAATATATCAATGTTTATGAAACGAAATAGGTATATGATAAAAACATATTTTATAATGAATCTAATGCTACTAATTTGATGGCATAAATATTGATATATTATTGTATAAATATAATCAAACATAAAAAATTTGACGTTGAAAGTACACTTTTTCCTGTATGAAGGAAATACAATAGTTGGCTTGCGGTGCCGCCGGTATAGCCCATTCGAGGGCGCCCCCTGTGCTATCTGAGCCACAGTTTCACACAGACAACCTCTCCCATAGGAGCTTCTAGAAGATATTACAATAAGCCCAAGAGATGAATTTTGCGTTGCATCGTATTGAATGTTAGCTTGGGTTGGCCACGTCTATGAAAGGTCCTATTATACCCCAACCTAAACGTCGAACAGCCACGAAATATGCACCCCCTTGTCCCTCCCGTGCATAGTTTGGGCCGGATCAAGTGCGGAAAGGGGCGGCCCTTTTTCTACTTTTTTGTTTCTTTATGTTTGAGACTTCAAAAAGTTCTCAAAATAGAAAATATGTACAGGATTTCAAAATAAATTCCACTTAAAAATGTTTAGGAGTGTGAAAAAACTATTCAAAAGAGCAATAGGAGTTCGCAATTCTAAAAAATGTTCAAGATTTGGAAAACAATTTTGGTAAATCAAAAAAATTCGTGGTTTTGAAAAAATAATCGCGATTTTCAATAATATTCATCTATTCAATAATATTCATGAATTTGACAAATGCTTACAAAACTGAAAATGTTATGATTTCAATAAATAGACAGGAAATACAAAAATATCCGCGTACTCATGTTTGTGTGAATTTGTATTTGGGAAATCATCAATTCTCCGCAGATTCAAATAATGTTTTTGATTTTGAAAAAAAGTCCAGAAAATCGAAAAACAATTGCGGATTGTGAAAATATTTGTGATTTTCAAAAATTATTTGCAATTTCATAACCTGTTAAAAATTTCATATACATTTACAATTTCAACTTATTTTTTTGGAAAATTTGAAAAATTTCGAAAAGATGAAAAAGAGAAAAGTAAAGGACGCCGATAAGTGCCACACGTGTGGGCGTTAGGGAGTCCGCCCACATATTTTGTGTGGTGTATAAGAGGAATAGCCCACACATCTATGTATGGGCAAAACAATTAGCGCCCACACGCCTCTTTTTTCCCCTCCCGATCCCTCTCACACGCGTGCGTGTGGGCGAAGTTGATAACGCCCACACGCCCGTATGTCAGGCCTCGTACCTCCTGGTCCCGCACGCCACGCGTGACGGTCACCGCGCGCCCGCAGTTGCCATGGTCCAGACCCTCGTCCATGTTCGTTTAATTGCAGTTGCCATGTCGCTGAACTACGGTTGCCATGTCGGACAACTGCAGTTGCCATGGTTGCTCAACTACAGTTGCCATGTATGGTCTGATCTAATGTAGTTGCCATGATTTCATAACTTTAGGAGTTGCCACATACTAACACTAGGCAGTTGAGAGAGTTGCCATGTGCTCACAAGCATGCTAGGGCAGTTGCCATGTAAAAAGGAAGAGTTGCCATCTACTTACGTGCACGTTAGGGCAGTTGCCATGTACATGCACGTTAGGGCAGTTGCCATGTACCATGCAAAAACATATGGCAACTTGGTACAAGAGAGTTGCCATATGTTTACATGCACACTAGACAGTTGCCGTGTACCCTGCAAAACACATGGCAAACTCGGGTAAAAAAAGAGTTGCCACCTGCTTATAAAAGCACACTAGGGACAGTTGCCATGTGCAGTGCAAAAACACATGGCAACTAGCAGCTTGGGTGTGGGACAGGAGAAAGGCATGTGGGCAAGATGCAAAATGCCTACACACTAGCTCTTGTGTGTGCGTGCAAAATGGCGTGTGGACGAACTGCTGAACACCCACACACCAGCCCCTCCTGTGTGGTGAAACGGCCGTGTGGGCGACCGGCTGAACGCCCACACACCAGGCCAGTCCTACGTGGCACTAGAAACATGCCAAAATTCGTGCGCTCACGAACGGACGCAGATCCACGCGTGTGGGCGAGATGCAAACGCCCACACGTGTGAGCGTTAACATTTCCGAAAGTAAAACAAAAAAATAGAAATAAAGATAAATACAATACCAGGAAAAAACACAAAACGGGCTGGCCCGTACAGCGTCGTTCGTCACCCAGTGGTATGCGGGGAAGGGGGCTGCTATTTGGGATATCGAGAGCAACTAGTTTACGAGCGCTCCTTCGAGAGCCACGCAACGTTCAACGCCACTTGGCGTGCTTTCAGCCATTCGCCACGTGTCGCATTTTGGACGCTCCTTCTAGTTTTTTTTTCGCACGTGTTTTCGGCTTTTTAAACGAATTTTTTCAGGTTTTTTCGATGTTTTGGTTTTTCACCGGTCTTTCTTAGCTTTTTGATCAAAAAAATGTGCGAAAAATGTGTTTTTTTCCTTCATGAGAGTTACGATTTTGCTTCCGCGAGAGGCACGGTTTTTTTTCGCGAGAGTCACGTCCGTGTCTTTCGAAAACGAAAAAAACGTGTTTTCTATTTTTTCCCTTTTGCGAGAGGCACGGTGTGCTTTCGCGAGAGTAATGGCTGTGCCTCTCGGAAACGGAAAAAATGCGTTTTATGTTTTTCCTTTCACGAGGGTTACGGTTTTGCTTCTACAAGAGGCACAGTTCTTCTTAAGCGAGAGTCACGGCCGTGCCTCTCGGGAACAAGAAAAAAAATGTGTTTTCTGTTTTTTTTCTCTTCGCGGGAGTCACGGTTTTGCTTCCGCGAGAGGTACGGTTGTGCTTTCGCAATAGTCACGGCCGTGCCTCTCGGAAGCGAAAAAAACACGTTTTCCATTTTTTTCTTTCGCGAGTCACGGACATGCCTCCTCGGAAACAGAAAAAAACGCGTTTTCTCTTTTTTTTTCTGCGAGAGTTACGGTTTTGCTTCCACGAGAGGCGCGGTTGTGATTTCGTGAGATACACGGACGTGCCTTTTTCGGAAAGTGAAAAATCCCATGCTCCTGGTTCGGTTTTTTCGTCTGTTTTTTTTTTTTAAAAGTTCGTTAAAACCTAGCAACATGGATCTAGTTTTGAAGATTTCGACGTGAGGAATCCAACGTTGAAAGCGGTTTGAAATTTTGACACACGGTTGAAGAGATAAAACATTTTGAATAAACAGATCCAGAAAAATAGAAAAACTCTCAAGTTGCAACAAGTGGCGTACTACATGTGCGCAACTTGTCGTAGCCTGGGGATTGAAGTGATCTTTGCAACGAGTACTCCTCAACTAGTGATTTTGTGAAATATTCTATTTGCCGCTCGGCGCGTCAAAATGTCAGGGTACCACACACCTTCGATCAAGACGGGCCGGCCCGTTTAGAAGCAACGCATGTGTTCCACGATTCTGGTTTTGGGAACCTTCTAGCAGGTTCCTGAACTGGGTTTTTTCTGTTTCTTTTTATTTTTCTTTTCTATCGTTTTCTTTTCTTTTTCAATTTTCTTTTCTAATTTTGTTCACGAATTAGAAATTGTTCATCTGTTTGGAAATTTGTCCAAAGTTCAAAAAAAGTTATGGGAATTTTATTTGTTCTCAAATTTAAAAATGTTTGGGAATTTCAAATAATGTTTTAGCTCTCCAAATTTGTTCACGAATTCAAAAATGATCATGTTTTTAAATTTTTCTCGCAAACTAAAAAAATATTCGGGGGATTTAGAAAAAAATGAGTTCTGAAATAATAATTCATAATTTTGAGAATTGTTTTGTTTCTTAATTTTTGTTCTTGTCTCTCAAAAAATGTTTGTGTTTTCTACAAAATTGTTCGTAATTTCAAAAAATCTTCTCATTTGCAATTTCTTTCCCTTTTTGCCAATACAAAATGTGTTCATGTTTCCAAAATTTATGCTAAAATTCAACAATTGTTCCATCCTCAAATTTTCCTTATGAGTTTGAAAAAAATTCCTCTTTTTATTTTTATTATTTTTTGAAAAAAACCTGTTCGCGTTTTCAAATCTTGTTCACAGAATCAATAAAATTCCCTTTTTACCAAAAAAAGTTGAATTTTCTAAATTTAGTCCATAGATTTGAAAAATGTTCGTGTTTCTAAAAAGTTACCTCTTTGAAAAATATTCGTTCGAAATGTAAGAAGTTTCAGGTTTGCCGTTGTATTTGTTCTGGAGAACTCGCGCTAGTAAATCGTGAAGGTGCGAGATTAGCTCTGTTGGCTAGCAACGCTTCAGGCAGGGTCACTGTTTGACGCAAAACGCATCATTGGCTTCAGCGAGCTAGGGCGTGTGCTCGCTTCTGGGGGCGTCCTAGACGGGCTAGCCCAGCCGCGGAGAGCCACGGCCTATTTTTTCTTTCTGTTTCTGTTATCATTTACTTCTTTATTTTTGTATTTTTATTTATACTTTCAGATATTCTACAAGTATTACAAAAAACACACTTTTAAAAACACATTTGAAAAAAATGTTAAATAAGTATTAAAAAATGTTGAACAATAATTTGGAAAATGCTGAACAAGTATTTGAAAAATATTGAATAAGTATTAACAATGTTGGTCATGTATTTGAAAAATGTTGAATAAGTATTAAAAAATATTGAACGAATATATGAAAAATGTTGAACAAGTTTTTGAAAATGTGGCATAAGTATTAAAATGTTGAACAAGTTTCTGAAAAATGTTGAACGTGTATACAAAAAATATTGATCACTTATTGAAAAATGTGTTTGGAATATATGAAAATGTAGAGTGAAAACAAAAAAAGCATAAAAAATGGAGAAAAGAGAGAAAAAACAGAGAAAAAAAATAAAAACCCCCCAGAAAATAACTAGTGAAAACCTCGGCTTGTTTTGAGTTAAGAAACACCGCCCTTCACATTTGTCACAAACACGTGGCTAGCACATTAGCTAGTCGCACCTCCTATGAATCGGTGAGAGCAGGGTTCGAATTCGGGCGCGCCCCATTTCTCCTGCCCTTTTTTCTTCATTGTCTGCCATCGAAAGGGCTGGCCGAATTACCAGACTCGTTCAGCGATAGATCCCCTTCGGGGAACAGGCACGACGACTATATCTCTTTGTGTTAAATAGCAGGGGCGCGACCTACTTGAGCCACTCGAGCCGGTTTTCCCTGGATATCTTTTTCCTTTTCTCGCATCTTTTGTTTCTTCTCAATTTTTTGTTCACCGTTTTGTTTTAATATTTTGTTCTTCTCCATTTTTGTTTTTCTTTTGTTTTATCTTATGTTAATTTTTGTTTTCACTTTAGATTTTTGTATATGTCAATCACATTTTTGCAATAAATGATCAACATTTTTTGTATACACGTTCAACATTGTTTGAACACTTGTTCTACCATTTTTCAAATATTTGTCCAATATTTTAATACTTATTCAACATTTTCTAAATATTGTTCAATATTATCCAAATACTCGTTCAACATTTGTAATACTTATTAAAAATTATTCAAATACTCGTTCAACATTTTTAATACTTATTCAACATTTTCAATACTTATTCAACATTTTCAAATACTTGTTCAATATTTTTTATATAGTCATTATTATTTTCAATACTTATTCATCATTTTCCAAGTACATGTTTAACATTTTTAATACTTTTTCAATATTTTTTAATACTTATTAAACATTTTTGAAATACTTGTTCAACATTTTTCAAATGTATATGTGAAGAGTATTTTTTGTAATTTATATATATGTTGAATAAGTACAAAATAAAGCAAAAGCAAGAAGAAAAAAGAGAAAAGAAAAACAATATAGGTCGTGGCCTCCTGCGCGGCTCGGCCAGCCCATCTGGGGCTCCCCCACGTGAGAGCTTCCTCCTGTCTCGCATAAAGCGAGACATGGGGCGCCTAGAAATAGGATCCGCGCACATCTATAGTGTTGAGTATATTGTGTACATGTATATTTGTGTGTAGGGCCTATCTTCTGTTTTCTTTGTATAGTTGAGGCTGTGGTCCACCTTTATATTTATATATACGTGCCCGGTGCACCGATCAATGCATCGAGATTGCACAGCCCATAACTTATCTTTTTATATGGTATCTATCGCAGCACGATCCTAAACCCTAAAAGCCGCCGCTGTTGGGGAACGTAGCATAAATTCAAAATTTTCCTACGTGTCACCAAGATCTATCTATGGAGTCATCTAGCAACGAGGGAGGAGTGGATCTACATACCCTTGTAGATCGCGCGCGGAAGCGTTCAAGAGAACGGGGTTGATGGAGTCGTACTCGTCGTGATCCAAATCACCGACGATCCTAGCGCCGAACGGACGGCACCTCCGCGTTCAACACACGTACGGAGCAGCGACGTCTCCTCCTTCTTGATCCAGCAAGGGGGGAGGAGAGGTTGATGGAGATCCAGCAGCACGACGGCGTGGTGGAAGTAGCGGGATTCCAACAGGGCTTCGCCAAGCGCTGCGGGAGGAGGGAGATGTGTCATGGGAGGGAGAGGGAGGCGCCAGGGCTTAGGTTTGGTTGCCCTCCCTTCCCCCCACTATATATAGGGCCAAGGGAGAGGGGGAGGGCGCAGCCTTGCCCCTTCCTCCAAGGAAGGGTGCGGCCAAGGGGGGGACGAGTCCATCCTCCCCAAGGAACCTCGGAGGTGCCTTCCCCTTTTAGGACTCTTCCTTTCCCTCTTCTCTTGGCGCATGGGCCTCTTGGGGCTGGTGCCCTTGGCCCATATAGGCCAAGGCGCACCCCCTACAGCCCATGTGGCCCCCGGGGCAGGTGGCCCCACCCGGTGGACCCCCGGGACCCTTTCGGTGGTCCCAGTACAATACCGGTGACCCCGAAACTTGTCCCGATAGCCGAAATAGCACTTCCTATATATAATTCTTTACCTCCGGACCATTCCGGAACTCCTCGTGACGTCCGAGATCTCATCCGGGACTCCGAACAACTTTCGGGTTACCGCATACTAATATCTCTATAACCCTAGCGTCACCGAACCTTAAGTGTGTAGACCCTACGGGTTCGGGAGACATGCAGACATGACCGAGATGACTCTCCGGTCAATAACCAACAGCGGGATCTGGATACCCATGTTGGCTCCCACATGTTCCACGATGATCTCATCGGATGAACCACGATGTCAAGGACTTAATCAATCCCGTATACAATTCCCTTTGTCTAGCGGTACGATACTTGCCCGAGATTCGATCGTCAGTATCCTGATACCTTGTTCAATCTCGTTACCGGCAAGTCTCTTTACTCATTCCGTAACACATTATCCCGTGATCAACTCCTTGATCACATTGTGCACATTATGATGATGTCCTACCGAGTGGGCCCAGAGATACCTCTCCGTTTACACGGAGTGACAAATCCCAGTCTCGATTCGTGCCAACCCAACAGACACTTTCGGAGATACCTGTAATGTACCTTTATAGCCACCCAGTTACGTTGTGACGTTTGGCACACCCAAAGCATTCCTACGGTATCCGGGAGTTGCACAATCTCATGGTCTAAGGAAATGATACTTGACATTAGAAAAGCTTTAGCATACGAACTACATGATCTTTGTGCTAGGCTTAGGATTGGGTCTTTGTCCATCACATCATTCTCCTAATGATGTGATCCCGTTATCAATGACATCCAATGTCCATGGTCAGGAAACTGTAACCATCTATTGATCAACGAGCTAGTCAACTAGAGGCTTACTAGGGACATGGTGTTGTCTATGTATCCACACATGTATCTGAGTTTCCTATCAATACAATTCTAGCATGGATAATAAACGATTATCATGAACAAGGAAATATAATAATAACTAATTTATTATTGCCTCTAGGGCATATTTCCAACAGTCTCCCACTTGCACTAGAGTCAATAATCCAGTTCACATCGCTATGTGATTAACACTCAAGGTCACATCCCCATGTGACTAACAGCCAAAGAGTTTACTAGAGTCAATAATCTAGTTCACATCGATATGTGATTAACACTCGATGAGTTCTGGGTTTGATCATGTTATGCTTGTGAGAGATGTTATAGTCAACGGGTCTGAATCTTTCAGATCCGTATGTACTTCGCAAATCTCTATGTCATCTTGTAGATGCAGCTACTATGCTATATTTGGAGCCATTTTAAATAACTGTTTTACTTGGAGCTATTCTAAATTGTTGCTCCATTATACGTATCCGTTATCTCTACTCAGAGCTATCCGGATAGGTGTTAAGCTTGCATCGACGTAACTCTTTATGTCGAACTCTTTATCACCTCCATAACTGAGAAAATTCCTTAGTCCACAAGTTACTAAGGATAACTTTGACCGTTGTCCTGTGATCCATTCTTGGATCACTCTTGTACCCCTTGACTGACTCATGGCAAGGCACACTTCAGGTGCGGTACACAGCATAGCATACTGTAGAGCCTACGTCTAAAGCATAGGGGACAATCTTCGTCCTTCCTCTTTCTTCTGCCGTGGTCGAGCTTTAAGTCTTAACTTCATACCTTACAACTCAGGCAAGAACTCCTTCTTTGACTGATCCATCTTGAACACCTTCAAGATCATGTCAAGGTATGTGCTCATTTGAAAGAACCATTAAGCGTTTTGATCTATCCTTATAGATCTTGATGCTCAATGTTCAAGTAGCTTAATCCAGGCTTTCCATTGAAAAACACTTTCCAAATAACCCTATATGCTTTCCAGAAATTCTACATCATTTCTGATCCATAATATGTCAACAACATATTCTCATCAGAAATTCTATAGTGCTCCCACTCACTTCTTTGGAAATACAAGTTTCTCATAAACTTTGTATAAACCCAAAATCTTTGATCATCATCAAAGCGTACATTCCAACTCCGAGATGCTTACTCCAGTCCTTAGAAGGATTGCTGGAGCTTTGCATACTTATTAGCATCTTTCAGGATTTACAAAACCTTCCGGTTGTATCACATACAACCTTTTCTCAAGAAAATCGCCGAGGAAACAATGTTTTGACATCCTATCTGCAAGATTTCATAAATAATGCAGTAATCGCTAATATAATTCCAACAGACTTTTAGCATCGCTACGTGTGAGAAAGTCTCATCGTAGTCAACTCCTCGAATTTGTCGGGAAACATCTTAACGACAAGTCGAGCTTTCTTAATGGTGACATTTACCATCATTGTCCGTCTTCCTTTTAAAATCCATCTGCACTCAACAGCCTTACGACCATCGAGCTGTTCTGCCAAAGTCTACACTTTGTTTTCATACATGGGTCCTCTCTCGGATTTTATGGCCTCGAGCCATTTATCGGAATCCGGGCCCACCATCGCTTCTCCATAACTCGTAGGTTCATTGTTGTCTAGCAACATGACTTCCAAGACAGGATTACGTACCACTCTGAAGTAGTACGCATCCTTGTCATCCCACGAGGTTTGGTAGTGACTTGATCTGAAGTTTCATGATCACTATCATAAGCTTCCACTTCAATTGGTGTAGGTGCCACAGGAACAACTTCCTGTGCCCTGCCACACACTAGTTGAAGAGACGGTTCAAAAACCTCATCAAGTCTCCACCACCCTCCCACTCAATTCTTTCAAGAGAAACCTTTCCTCGAGAAAGAACCCAATTCTAGAAACAATCCCTTATTGCTTTCGGATCTGAGACAGGAGGTATACCCAACTGTTTTGGGTGTCCTATGAAGATGCATTTATCCGCTTTGGGTTCGAGCTTATCAGCCTGAAACTTTTTCACATAAGCGTCGCAGCCCCAAACTTCTAAGAAATGACAGCTTAGGTTTCTCTAAACCATAATTCATATGGTGTCATCTCATCGAAATTACGTGGTGCCCCTTTTAAAGTGAATGTGGTTGTCTTTAATGCCTAACCCATAAACTATCGTGGCAATTCGATAAGAGACATCATGGTATGCATCATATCCAATAGGGTGCAGTTATGATGTTCAGACACACCATCACACTATGGTGTTCCAGGCTGTATTGGTTGTGAAACAATTTCCACAATGTCTTAATTCTGTGCCAAACTCATAATTCAGATATTCATCTCTATGATCATATCATAGATATCTTATCCTCTTGTCACGACGATCTTTCAACTTCACCCTGAAATTACTTGAACCTTTCAGTAATTCAGACTCGTGATTCATCAAGTAAATATACTCAACATCTACTCAAATCATCTGTGAAGTAAGAACATAACAATATCCACTACATGCCTCAGCACTCATTGGATTGCACACATCAAAATGTATTACTTCCAACAAGTTGCTTTCTAGTTCCATTTTACTGAAAACGAGGCTTTCAGTCATCTTGCCCATGTGGTATGATTTGCATGTCTCAAGTGATTCAAAATCAAGTGAGTCCAAACGGTCCATCTGCATGGAGTTTCTTCATGCATATACACCAATAGACATGGTTCGCATGTCTCAAACTTTTCAAAAACGAGTGAGCCCAAAGATCCATCAACATGGAGCTTCTTCATGCGTTTTATACCGATATGACTTACGTGGCAGTGCCACAAGTAGGTGGTACTATCATTACTATCTTGTATCTTTTGGCATGAACATGTATATCACTACGATCGATATTCAAAAAACCATTCATTTTAGGTGCAAGACCATTGAAGGTATTATTCAAATAAACAGAGTAACTATTATTCTCCTTAAATGAATAACCGTATTGAGATAGTCATAATCCAATCATGTCTATGCTCAACGCAAACACCAAATGACAACTATTTAGGTTTAACCCCAATCTCGATGGTAGAGGGAGCATGCGATGCTTGATCATATCAACATTGGAAACACTTCCAACACATATCGTCAGCTCACCTTTAGCTAGTCTCCGTTTATTCCGTAGCTTTTATTTCGAGTTACTAACACTTAGCAACCGAACCGGTATCTAATACCCTGGTGCTACTAGGAGTACTAGTAAAGTACACATCAACACAATGTATATCCAATATACTTCTATCGACCTTGCCAGCCTTCTAATCTACCAAGTATCTAGGGTAATTCTGCTCCGGTGGCTGTTCCCCTTATTACAGAAGCACTTAGTCTCGGGTTTGGGTTCAACCTTGGGTTTCTTCACTAGAGCAGCAGCTGAATTGCTGTTTCATGAAGTATCCCTTCGTGCCCTTGCCCTTCTTGAAACTAGTGGTTTCACCAACCATCAACAATTGATGCTCCTTCTTGATTTCTACTTTTGTGGTGTCAAACATCGCGAATATCTCAAGGATCATCATATATGTCCCTGATATATTATAGTTCATCACGAAGCTCAAGCAGCTTGGTGGTAATGACTTCGGAGAAACATCACTATCTCATTTGGAAGATCAACTCCCACTTGATTCAAATGATTGTTGTACTCAGACAATCTGAGCACAAGCTCAACAATTGAGCTTTTCTCCTTAGTTTGCAGGCTAAGAAAATCGTCGGAGGTCTCATACCTCTTGACGTGGGCACGAGCCTGAAATCCCAATTTCAGCCCTCAAAACATCTCATATGTTTCGCGACGTTTCAAAATGTCTTTGGTGCCTCAATTCTAAACCATTTAGCATTACGCACTGAACTATCATGTAGTCATCAAAACGTGTATGTCAGATGTTCACAACATCCACAGACGACGTTCGAGGTTCAGCACACCGAGCGGTGCATTAAGGACATAAGCCTTCTATGAAGCAATGAGGACAATCCTCAGTTTACGGACCTAGTCCGCATAATTGCTACTATCAACTTTCAACTAAATTTTCTCTAGGAACATATCTAAACAGTAGAACTGAAGCGCGAGCTACGACATAATTTGCGAAGACCTTTTGACTATGTTCAGGATAATTAAGTTCATCTTATGAACTCCCACTCAGATAGACATCCCTCTAGTCATCTAAGTGATTACATGATCCGAGTCAACTAGGCCGTGTCCGATCATCACGTGAGACGGACTAGTCATCATCGGTGAACATCTTTATGTTGATCGTATCTACCATACGACTCATGCTCGACCTTTCGGTCTCTTGTGTTCCGAGGCCATGTCTGTACACATGCTAGGCTCGTCAAGTCAACCTAAGTGTTTCGCGTGTGTAAATCTGTCTTACACCCGTTGTATGTGAGCGTTAGAATCTATCACACCCGATCATCACGTGGTGCTTCAAAACAACGAACTGTCGCAACGGTGCACAGTTAGGGGAAACACTTTCTTGAAATTTTAATGAGGGATCATCTTATTTACTACCGTCGTTCTAAGTAAACAAGATGTATAAACATGATAAACATCACATGCAATCAAATAGTGACATGATATGGCCATCATCACTTTGCTCCTCTTGATCTCCATCTTCGGGGCTCCATGATCATCATCGTCACCGGCATGACACCATGATCTCCATCATCATGATCTCTATCATCGTGTCTTCATGAAGTTGTCTCGTCAACTATTACTTCTACTACTACAGCTAACAGTTAGCAATAAAGTAAAGTAATTACATGACGTTTATGTTGACACGCAGGTCATAAATAAATTAAGACAACTCCTATGGCTCCTGCCGGTTGTCATACTCATCGACATGCAAGTCGTGATTCCTATTATAAGAACATGATCAATCTCATACATCACATATATCATTCATCACATCCTTTTGGCCATATCACATCACATAGCATACCCTGCAAAAACAAGTTAGACGTCCTCTAATTGTTGTTTGCATGTTTTACGTGGCTGCTATGGGTTTCTAGCAAGAACGTTTCTTACCTACGCAAAAACCACAACGTGATATGCCAATTGCTATTTACCCTTCATAAGGACCCTTTTCATCGAATCCGATCCGACTAAAGTGGGAGAGACAGACACCCGCTAGCCACCTTATGCAACTAGTGCATGTCAGTCGGTGGAACCAGTCTCACGTAAGAGTACGTGTAAGGTCGGTCCGGGCCGCTTCATCCCACGATGCCGCCGAATCAAGATAAGACTAGTAACGGCAAGCATATTGAACAAAATCAACGCCCACAACTACTTTGTGTTCTACTCATGCATAGAAACTACGCATAGACCTAGCTCATGATGCCACTGTTGGGGAACGTAGCATAAATTCAAAATTTTCCTACGTGTCACCAAGATCTATCTATGGAGTCATCTAGCAACGAGAGAGGAGTGGATCTACATACCCTTGTAGATCGCGCGCGGAAGCGTTCAAGTGAACGGGGTTGATGGAGTCGTACTCGTCGTGATCCAAATCACCGATGATCCTAGCGCCGAACGGACGGCACCTCTGCGTTCAACACACGTACGGAGCAGCGGCGTCTCCTCCTTCTTGATCCAGCAAGGGGGGAGGAGAGGTTGATGGAGATCCAGCAGCACGACGGTGTGGTGGAAGTAGCGGGATTCCAACAGGGCTTCGCCAAGCGCTTCGGGAGGAGGGAGATGTGTCATGGGAGGGAGAGGGAGGCGCCAGGGCTTAGGTTTGGTTGCAATCCCTTCCCCCCACTATATATAGGGCCAAGGGAGAGGGGGAGGGCGCAGCCTTGCCCCTTCCTCCAAGGAAGGGTGCAGCCAAGGGGGGGAGGAGTCCATCCTCCCCAAGGCACCTCGGAGGTGCCTTCCCCTTTTAGGACTCTTCCTTTCCCTCTTCTTTTGGCGCATGGGCCTCTTGGGGCTGGTGCCCTTGGCCCATATAGGCCAAGGCGCACCCCCTACAGCCCATGTGGCCCCCGGGGCAGGTGGCCTCACCCGGTGGACCCCCGGGACCCTTCCGGTGGTCCCAGTACAATATCGGTGACCCCGAAACTTGTCCCGATAGCCGAAATAGCACTTCATATATATAATTCTTTACCTCCGGACCATTTCGGAACTCCTCGTGACGTCCGAGATCTCATCCGGGACTCCGAACAACTTTCGGGTTACCGCATACTAATATCTCTATAACCCTAGCGTCACCGAACCTTAAGTGTGTAGACCCTACGGGTTCGGGAGACATGCAGACATGACCGAGATGACTCTCCGGTCAATAACCAACAGCGGGATCTGGATACCCATGTTGGCTCCCACATGTTCCACGATGATCTCATCGGATGAACCACGATGTCAAGGACTTAATCAATCCCGTATACAATTCCCTTTGTCTAGCGGTACGATACTTGCCCGAGATTCGATCGTTGGTATCCCGATACCTTGTTCAATCTCATTACCGGCAAGTCTCTTTACTCGTTCCGTAACACATCATCCCGTGATCAAATCCTTGATCACATTGTGCACATTATGATGATGTCCTACCGAGTGGGCCCAGAGATATCTCTCCGTTTACACGGAGTGACAAATCCCAGTCTCGATTCGTGCCAACCCAACAGACACTTTCGGAGATACCTGTAATGTACCTTTATAGCCACCCAGTTACGTTGTGACGTTTGGCACACCCAAAGCATTCCTACGATATCCGGGAGTTGCACAATCTCATGGTCTAAGGAAATGATACTTGACATTAGAAAAGCTTTAGCATACGAACTACATGATCTTTGTGCTAGGCTTAGGATTGGGTCTTTGTCCATCACATCATTCTCCTAATGATGTGATCCCGTTATCAATGACATCCAATGTCCATGGTCAGGAAACTGTAACCATCTATTGATCAATGAGCTAGTCAACTAGAGGCTTACTAGGGACATGGTGTTGTCTATGTATCCACACATGTATCTGAGTTTCCTATCAATACAATTCTAGCATGGATAATAAACGATTATCATGAACAAGGAAATATAATAATAACTAATTTATTATTGCCTCTAGGGCATATTTCCAACAGCGCCGCCGCCACGCTCTACACGCCGCCGTCGCCGCCGCTACTCCCCGCCGCCGCCACCAGCCGCCGCCGCCGCCACCCTCCTCCCGGTCGCCGCCGCCGCCGCTAGTCGCCGCCGCCTTTCTCCACTACCTAGCACGTCGCTGGTCGCCGCCGCCTCTTCCCGAGGCCGCCGCTGCCGCTTACTCCCGCTTCCGCCTATGCCTTCCCTCTCCCGCACCGTCCCCTCCCACCCGCGCCGCACCCGCACCATCCCACCCCCTTGCCACCTGCGCCACTACACCCCGTCTTCCTCCGCCCGCGCCGAGTCCCAAACCCTAACCCGCGCAATGAGCTCCTTCTCGTCCACCGTCTCCAACCCGTTCGCCGGTCCCGATGTCACTCTCGTCCGCGACCTCAACATCCATGAGCGTGTTCCGGTCAAGCTTGATCACACCACCGCATCCTACTCCGTCTGGAAGCGGTATTTTTTGCTTGTGTTCCATGAGTACCTCCTGCACGGTCACTTGGACAGCACCATGGATTCGGCGCTCATGATCAACGACGAGGAGTGGATGATCCTCGACGTCACCATCATCCGCTGGTTCTACATCACCATCTCCAGCGACCTCTTCCATATCGTGGTGGACAACGAGGACGACGCCCATGCGGTCTGGACCAAGCTCAATGGCCTCTTCACCGACAACCGGCTGCAGCTGCTGCCCTGACGGCCGCGCCGCCTCTCCCACCGGCACCGTGGGACCCGGCCCTCCTGGCGGCTCTCCACAACACCCCTTCACCGTCCAGCTACACCGGCGGTGGCGACTGGTACATGGACAGCGGCGCCACCGCTCACATGGCGGCGTACTCCGGTAACCTCAACACCGCTCATCCTGTCCACACTTCCAACCGCATCATCGTCGGTGACGGATCTTCTCTTCCTATCACCCATATTGGTCATGCCTATTTTTCGTCTAACTCCACTCCAATATCCATGTCTAATATTCTAGTTTCTCCTGAACTTATTAAAAATCTTGTTTCCGTTCATTGTCTTACACGTGAAAATCCGATTACCGTTGAATTTGACGAATATGGTTTTTCTGTTAAGGACGCTCGCACGCGGATGGTGCTCCACCGATGTGACAGCCCCGACGAGCTCTACCCGGTTCACTCCGTCACCTCCACCACTTCCGCCGCCCCTATCGCTCTCGCCACAGGAGTGGATCTTTGGCATGCTCGCTTGGGTCATCCTAATCCTGCCACCCTTCACCACATACTTCGGAGTTTTTCTTTCACGTGTAATAAGAACGAGGATCACTCGTGTCATGCATGTCGCCTCGGCAAACATGCTCGTCTTCCGTTTAGGGCTTCTTCTTTTGTTGCATCGCACCCGTTTGAGTTAATTCATAGTGATGTTTGGACCTCTCCTGTTGCTAGTAATACGGGCTTTCTTTATTATCTTGTCATACTTGATAATTTTTCGCATTATGTGTGAACCTTCCCGTTGCGTCGCAAGTGGGATGTTATATCCACTCTCGCCGCTTTCTACTCCTATGTTCTCATGCAGTTTGGTCGTCCCATTCTCGCGTTGCAGACATACAACGGGAAGGAGTTTGACAACCTCAGTGTTCGTAATCTTCTCACCACACATGGCACAATTTTTCGTCTCACTTGCCCGTACACCTCGCAGCAGAACGGTCGTGCTGAGCGCATCCTTCACACTCTCAATGACTGCGTTAGAACTCTTCTCTTTCATGCCAATGTGCCTCCGCGCTTTTGGCCTGACGCTCTCGCCACCGCTTCTCTCCTCATCAAGATCCTCCCATGTCGTACTCGCGGGAACTTTACACCTCATCATCTTCTTTTCGGTGCACCCCCCTCTTATGATGGGCTTCGTATCTTCGACTGCCTTTGCTACCCTAGCATCGCCGCTACTGCGCCTCATAAGCTTGCACCCCGCTCCGTCGCCTGCATCTTTCTCGGCTACCCACCTAACACTAAGGGCTACCGCTGCTATGATCCCGTCTCCCATCATGTTTTCACCTCCCGACACGTTTATTTTGATGAGATGGTATTTCCGTTTCAGCAGCAGGTACCTCTTGTCACCTCGTCACCGCCGGCCACCGGCGGCTCTTCGACGACTACGTCAGGCGGACGATCTCGTTCGGCCCGTGGACCGCCTCCGGGCTTTGGCGGTCCTCGCGCCCTCACGCCGGCGCCGGCCCCCTCGGCCTCCTCGGCCGACCCTGCCGGCGCAGCTGGCGCCCCTCCTTCACCCGCCGCCCCTGACTCGGGCGTCGTGGGGTCGGGCGCTGCTGGCTCAGCCGCTCCTTCATCCGCCTTGACGCCGGCCTCCTCGCCGGCTCCGACGCCGGCCACCACGCCGGCCTCCTCGCCGGCT
>NC_041382.1:689490012-689582999 GCF_002162155.2 Triticum dicoccoides | reverse complement strand
CCGGCCCTGACGCCGGCCACCTCGCCGGCCCTGACACCGGCCACCTCGCCGGCCCTAACATCGGCCTCCTCGCCGGCTCCGACGCCGGCCACCTCGCTGGCCCTGACGCCGGCTCGACGCCGGCCACCTCGTCGGCTTCGACGCCGGCAACCTCGTCGGCCCTGAGGCCGGCCTCCTCGCCGGCTCCGACACCGGCCGCCTTGCCAGTGGCTCCGACGGCGCCGGCTGGCCCAGTTACACGGGCTCGTACCGGCGTTCATCGTCCGAGCCTCCGATACTCGAGCGACGAGTATGTCCTCGCAGCCTCCACCGCGGAGCCGTCGCCTCTTCCCGCGTCCGCTCGCGCCGCCCTCCGTGATCCTCACTGGCTTGCGGCGATGCAGGAAGAGTTCGATGCTCTTCTACGGAACCGCACCTGGACACTGGTTCCCCGGCCTCCTCGCGCCAACGTCATCACCGGCAAGTGGGTCTTTCGCCATAAGACCCGCTCGGATGATACTCTCGAGCGCTACAAGGCTCGCTGGGTGGTCCGTGGTTTCCGCCAGCGCGCTGGAGTGGACTTCACTGAGACGTTTGCCCCGGTTGTAAACCGGGCACGATCCGCACCGTCCTCCAGCTTGCCGTGTCCTGCGATGGGCCCGTTCACCAGATGGATGTCTCCAACGCCTTTCTCCATTGCCATCTTGAGGAGCAGGTGTATTGTGAGCAACCCACCTATTTCGTCGACGCCTCACTTCCTGGCCATGTGTCTGCTGTCCCGCTCTCTTTACGGGCTCAAGCAGGCACCCCGCGCCTGGTACCAGCGGATCGCCGGGTTTCTTCAGACACTAGGCTTCAGCGTCACTCGCTCGGACGCCTCACTGTTTGTCTATCGCCACGGTGACACGACTGCATATTTGCTTCTTTACGTCGATGACATCATCCTGACGGCCTCCTCCGCAGCTCTTCTTCAGCAGATTACTCTCCGGCTGCGTGATGAGTTTGCCATTAAGGACTTGGGTGCTCTACATTATTTCCTTGGCATTGAGGTCGTTCGGCGCCCGGATGGTTTCTTTCTTCATCAGCAGAAGTATGCACATGAGCTTCTTGAGCGTGCTGGCATGCTCAACTGTCACCCCGTTGCTACTCCTGTTGACACGAAGGCCAAGGTCTCTGCTCTTGAGGGCTCGCCTACGTCGGATGCTCCTTTCTACCAGTCTATCATCGGCGCTCTTCAGTATTTGACTCTCATCAGACCGGATATTCAGTATGCTGTTCAGTGGGTGTGTCTCCACATACACGCCCCTCGTGGCTCCCATTTGACTCTTGTGAAGCGGATCCTTCGTTACATCCGCGGCACGATGACCCTCGGATTGACACTCACGGCGTCTACTTCTTTGGAGATGGTGGCCTACTCCGATGCAGACTGGGCTGACTGCCCTGATACTTGTCGGTCCACCTCCGGCTACTGCGTCTACCTTGGTCCTTCACTCGTCTAGTGGTCGTCCAAGCGACAACCCACGGTTTCGCGCTCCAGCGCGGAGGCTAAGTACCGAGCTGTGGCCAACGTTGTTGCCGAGTGCACCTGGCTACGACAGTTACTTCAGGAGCTGCATCACGACGTCTCCCAGGCTACGATTGTCTACCGCGACAACGTTTCTGCGGTGTACCTCTCCGCCAACTCCGTTCATCATCGCCGGACCAAACACATTGAGCTGGACATTCACTTTGTGCGCGAGCAGGTGGCTCTTGGACGTATTCGGGTTCTCCATGTGCCGACTGCACAACAGTTCGCCGATGTCATGACGAAGGGACTGCCGACTTCTACCTTCGAGGAGTTCCGTTCCAGTCTTTGCGTCACTGGTGCCGCTTCGACTGCCGGGGGGGGTGTTGAGTATATTGTGTGCGTGTATATTTGTGTGTAGGGCCCACCTCCTGTTTTCTTTGTATAGTTGAGGTTGTGGCCCACCTCTGTACTTATATATACGTGTCTGGTGCACCGATCAATACATCGAGATTGCATAGCCCATAACTTATCCTTCTACATATAGCTCTCTACAACAAGATGCAATGTAGCATCTCAAAGAGAGCCCGTAGTGGACTTGTCAGCAGGGAGTCATTGCTTCGGCTCATAAGTAACTTGTTTATAGTTTGTTTGTATCGTAGGCGTCATCTGATAAATTTAGGTCCCTCACCTTCGGCTGCCATCTTGGCACTGAGAGGTGGGGGGACCTCAGATCTTCAAGGCATCTATGTTCTTCCTGCACATCTAGTGATCGTCATACTTCTATGAGAATAAATTTCTTCTCGTTCTTTTGGCGATGTCATGCGGTTAGAGAGTTTTCCGTCCTTGCAGATCTGATGAGTTTATGTTGATATGTCAAGGTTTTTTCTGTTGGTTTGGTTCTTTATGAAGGTGAATTTTTTTTCATCGACACCATAGCGAAGATATAGTAATTCAACGACCTGCGCTTCTAGGGGATCAACCCCTGTCCAAGTACGATCAAGGCTTCTTATCTTTTTGGATGAGCGACTCTAGGCGCTTTCAAAAACAATTATCGGTAATGTTCTTGCAGGTGAAAGAGTGACAAACGTCGTTCCTCCAGTCCAATTACAGCCCCTTTACCGAAATCTTTGCAATATTTCTTCAAGCAGAGATAGATACCGTGAAGAAGGTTTTTTCAAGAGATTTCACTGTAATTCTTTTCATAGGCGTTAGTTTGTATTTTCTTGGATCTTAGGTCCAATTTAGTGTACCTGTAATTGTTATGAGTAAGAATAAAGTAACAAGTGTTAAAGAAAAGAGTTAGTCTGTATCCAACAGCATGTGGATTTTGAGCAATAAAACTTCGTGGTACCCTAAAAAAGTAGTTTGTTCGCTTCGATTTTTCCATTTTGTTTTCACACTTTTTTTGTGGTCTTAGTTCAAATTTAAACTAAAACCATGACAAGAATTATGAAATGGAGGAAGTATTTCAGAAACTATGCAACATATTTTTTCTAAATGTTCACCGCAAATTAAAATGTCCTTGCAGTGTAACAATTTTTTGGTGCATTATTTTCGAAAACATTGTGACATATTCAGACGTTCAAAAATATGATCATGGCAATCTAAATATATATTCATGAAAATGAACAAAAAAATTCACGTTGTTTTAAAATATTCATATGGTTCAAAATTTGGTTTAGCACATTTATAAAAATGTTCACACATTTTAAAATATGTTTCATGACAGTTTTTTTAAAATCATAAATTTAAAAAATTTGTCAACTCAGTTTTACAAAAACTTTCATGACATATAAAAGAATGTTTGTGCTATTGTAAAACAATGTTGCAATATATAATAAAATGTTTGCACATTTAGAAAAATATTGATGACACTTTTGAAAAATGTTCAAACATGTGTTTGTAAATGTTCACCATGTATTAAAAGAAATTTAATTCTAATTTTGCAAATGTTTAACATGTACTGTGATAAAGGATCTACGTATATGTGAAAAATGTACAACCTATACACATAAATTGTTCAACGTGTGCGAACCAACCTGTGGTTCGATGGTTAGAGGGACAGTGGTATCCCCAGTCCACCAGGGTTCAAGTCCCGGTGCTCGCATTATTCCTGAATTTATTTTAGGATTTCTGGCGATGCGCTTTCAGTGGGAGAAGACGTTTCTGTCGACGACGAGGCGCCTACGATGAGTGTATGCGCGTATGTATGAGCGCTTGCATCTGTACTGTGTTTAAAAATATATATTTGTTCAACACGTATTTTTAAAAATTGACCCGTATTTGGAAAATAAAAAAAAGAAAGAAAACCAATAAAAAAAAGGAATGAATTAAAGAATCCCGAAACTAAACCATAAGAGAAAACCAAAAAGAACAATTGCACGAAAGGTCCTAAAAACGGCCCAACCCAGCTTTACGGAAGCTTCCCATAAATTGCTTCTTGAGTCGACCCACTTCAATGCTCGAGCAATTGAAATTCCTAGGGAGTTGTACGTTTGTGCATTGATTAGATTGTTCATTTTTTGAAGCTGCAGATGCATGCCACATTTGCAAAAGACCCCGCTGTATGCTAAACATCCCGAGCGCCTTCCCTAATGTGAAAGAAATCTAAAACTATTATAGCCTTGACTATAGCCTTGCACAACGCAAGAACACTTCCTGAGCATCCCCGTAAAAACATTTAAATATGATGTAACATTTCAATCACACTTGCACAACCAAAGTTTGGGCATGCAACACATCCCTGTTCATTGAAATGTTCCGCAAAGATACAATATGAAACTGAACACAATCAACAAATGAGAATAACATATACAACAATGAGATTCACAAACATTCATTTTTTGAAATACACATCCATAATCATTGCAACATATGTTGGAACCTTCACAGTGGATAAGGACACGAAAGTGCTCTTTTGATCCCGAGCTCATATGCTCCCGCATGAATAGTAAAATAAAAAATAGTTAAAAAATTAAAAAAAAACTGATTTTTTTGTGATAGAAATTGATGAATGTTCTAACTACGTGCAAAATTTCAGGTTGAAATGATATTCGTGTAGGTCTGGGCAAACAAAATTGATGCTCCAAAATGCTTCCAAGAATAGTCTTTTTGGACCATTGATTTTATTTTTTTGCCCAGACCTCCACGAATGTCATTTCAACTTGAAATTTTACACGCAATTAGAGAATTTATCAATGTTCATCACAAAAAAAAAATCAGATTTTTTTAAGTTTTCACTATTTTTTTTCAATTTTACTGTTCGTGCGGGAGTATATGAGCTCGGGATCAAATACTCCATGTCCATAAGGACACATGTTTTTGTGCACCGGCCTTTGGTGATTCAGGCTCGCTTGAACCCTTCGAAGCTAGACAAGTTGACCCCAAACTCATTGCCCTCAACCCACCATCTTTCATGTGCTCGAGAACTCAGTAAACTTCCGTATCGAGCTTCGGTCTCCACGGAGGATATGGGAGTGAGATCTGTAAGCTTGATGCAAGGCTACGTGAGAGAGTGCGAGAGAGGGTGAGGCTCGAGCACCCATAGAAGTGAAGTAGACAGTCAGTCTCCGTCACAGGATTTCCATGCCGACCTTCTAAATAGAGCAAATAGGATGGATACATGATGAAAAACACACCAAAGAAGTTGAAAAATGGAAGGCATTTGTTTAGAGGATGAGCGAGTAGTCTGGGCACTGGAGTTCTGTTCAAAAACCTTATACGACCGAGAAAGAACGACACAACATGTTGGAATCTAATAAACTGCTCTATTGGGTGAAGGGAATCATTTCTCTAGAAAAATATATAGCTGAAGAAAAAGAGAATATGAAAAGGAGAACAAGGAAAACAAAGAAGAAAAACAAGTGGACTTGTAGCAAAACAAACCACAGGCAGAAAACTGAGGACCATGTTGTCCCTCCTGCCTCTTCGCTTGCCGTCCCCCGTAGCCAGCACGCTCCCAGGCGCCGCCTACCTCCTCCCCGGCCTCGCCAGGATTCCCATCCTCCGAACCCCACCGCGAGCCAGCATGAGCGCGGCCGCCTCCACGCCGGACGCAGTCCCGTCTCCCGCCGCCGCCGCCGCCGCTGTCGGCGAGGAAGCGAGGAAGGAGGCCGAGGACGTGGTGGTGCAGTACGTGGTGCTGCGGCGCGACCTGGCGGACGCGTGGCCGCTGGGGAGCGTGGTGGCAGGGGTGCCACGCCGCCGTGGCCGCCGTCTGGGCGCACCGCGACCACCCGGACACCGCCGCCTACTGCGCGCCCGGCAACCTCGACAGCATGCACAAGGCATGTTCGACCTTTTGCCCCACCCGAACTCGCGCCCGTTGTTTGCCACTTCTCTCCCCTTATCTTCAGCGTCCGCATTTCGCTATTAAACAAATATGAATCTGCATCGCACCTCCCTCGAACAATAGTAGGCATTCGCATTTTTTTTCCACATAGGTTTGCTGGCTGATTAGCTCATGAAGCCATTCATTCATCTGCATTGCACCGTGATATTGTGATAGGGGCTGTGGAGGCTTTGACATCATATAATAAATACATTGTGTTCTTGTAGTTCCAGTTTGGAGGTGCTTCCTGTGACTTGAACATCGAAACTAGAAAGCCATGAATGCCGTAAACAAGGAGATGGTTCTGTGTACTCCCCTGAACTCGGGTACAATTACTGTATCTGAGACGATGCTTGTGATGACACAAGGTGGTTCTAGTATGTCCAGCCCACACAATAAGTTTGGAAACCCCAAGTGGAATTCTCTGTTATGCTGGTGCTTAATTTTGTTTGGCTTAGATATTCCTGCACAAAGGAATTGAGCACGAATTTTTTAAATTCAGTACTTCTACCCTTCATTCCATTCTTCTTGCTACGGCCTGACTGGGCTATTATATAGTTTCATGTTCATTAATCCTTGTTTTGATCTGGGAACTTTTTGCAATCAGGTAACATTGGAGGTGAAAGGGGAGACACAGCTGAAGAACTTGGCTGAGAAACTGGAAGCAGCTGGTGTACGGCACAAGCTGTGGATAGAGCAGCCCGAGAACATCCCGACTTGCATAGCCACAGCACCCTGCCCAAAGTCGCAGGTAGCTTCGTTCTTTAGGAAGCTAAAACTTTGCAAATGACTGAAGAGTAATACCTATCCAGGTTGCTGGTCTTGGTTGTTATGGGATGACATTAGTAGCTTTGCTGCATTGAGGTCACACATTTTAGTCCCATGTTATTGGTGATACCTGTTTCAGTCTTTCATCAACTGATTGTTCCTGTTTAAGAAATGGATGTGCTCGTATTGGCATGACAAATAATAGTGAATCGATGAGTTTTGTGTTGGATCCAACTGCTTGGCACCGTACTGATTGATTCTGTTCCAGCAATGAGTATACTGGGTTGGATATAGTGATGAGTCAGAATTTACGTCTTCAGTCTTTGATGATCTGGTGAATTTTTAGCCAGCATGTTTTTTTTTTCTGAGGAGCCTGCATGGAGGTTACTCCTCTACTGTCTTGAGTGTTGAATGCTCAAAGGTAATAACGAAGGGAAGACATCAATGCAGGTGTTTTGGTAAGTAAATTGCGCACTCATATACTATATGCACAAAGCAGTTCTTATCAAGCTTAAATTGCACTGATGACAATCATTCCAGGATCGTGATTAGAAAATGTCATTTTCTGTTGAGTAAAGTGAGTTGTAATATTGGACCGTGTTTTCATTTAAAATACTACTGTATTAAAAATTTAAAACTTGTGTTGACCAAACTGAGCTGGAAATAGTCCAAACCTCAAACTTTATGTTCATTCAACACATAAAGGATTGCATTCCAAACCTCAAGCTTTATGTTCATTCAACATATAAAGGATTACAATTTCACTCAAAATCCACTGCACTTACAAAAGCATCTGTAAGACTGTAACGAGTAAACAAAAATACAGAAGGAAAGTAAAAGCGCTCTTCTTTGTTTCTATGTACATCAATGCCCTATTGTACTACTACACACTACTGTATATATATATACCTCTTCAGACATATGTACACACCTGCAGAAACAGCAGCACCTAGGAGCATTTCCTCTGAATACTTGAAGGATCAAACCACTTACAAAGTGGACCACCCTTAATGATGCTTGGGCGAATCTCTCCGTGGCGAGAAGAGCCGTCGTGGCGAAAGCATGGAGAGGAACCCCGGAGATGCGGAGCCGTTGAGTGAGTGGTAATCCGACATCGAGAAGCCCTCAGAGTTGTCGTGGGCACTCTTGCGTCCGGGAGTCATCCGCCCGGAGAAGGTGTTGTACTTGACCATCCTGGGCAGCCACCCCTTCTTCTTCTTGGCGTTGACGCCGGTGCCGTTCATCCTGGAGCTGAGGTAGGTACGCATGGCGTCAAGGCTCTGCTCGACGATGTCCATAGGCGGGCAGACGAGCGGGTTCCCGACGGCGCTGAACTTGTTGAGCTTGGCTAGGCAGCCCATGGAGTCTGGGAGCACGGAGATGGAGTTGTAGCTGATGTCAAGCTCCCGGAGCGAGGTGAGGAGCCCCAGGCCGTAGGGCAGCTCCCTAAGGAAGTGGAAGTTCTGGCTGACGTTGAGCACCTCGAGGTTGACGAGGTTCTCGAGGCCCTCGGGGAGGGCGCGGATGCAGTTGAGGCGCGCGTCCAGGGCCCGCAGCGCCGTCATGTGGGACGTGGAGAAGGGGAGGCTGGTGAGCTTGTTGGAGTTGACGGAGAGCCTCCGGAGGCTGTGGAGCTCGAAGCCCAGCGTGTCCGGCAGCCGCGTCAGCTGGTTGAAGTTGGCGTTCAGCTCCTCCAGCGCACTGCACCCATGCCAACGTCACACAGGTTAGTCAAAGGCATTCCTAGTTGTGCTCGGTGGTTTTCTTTATTTATAAAGCGGGGCGAAAGCCTTTTTCGGTAAAAGCATTCCTAATTTTCCTACCCTAGTAGCTTATGGGTGTTGTTGGCGAGTGAGCGAGAATTGCGGGTGGCAGCGCGCTTACCGGCACTCCTCGATGGTGGCGGGAAGGGACTGGAGCAGGTTGCCGGAGACGTTGAGGACCCGGAGCTTGGAGAGGCAGCCGATGGAGTTGGGCAGCGACTTGAGCTGGTTGGAGCGCACGTCCAGCACCACCACGTTCAGCAGCCGCGCGATCATTGACTCTGGAATGCTCTGCAGTTTTTAAAACACATCGTGTCAGGACGTGAGCCTGTGACGATCGAAGCGGCATATCCCCAGGAAAAATGCTTCAGGATGTAGACACCATGATACTCTTTGCCCCTGAGTCGACAAGGGCCGTGAGAAGGGACATCGTGGAAGAAGATAGTAAAAGATTGCCATGGGTGATACTATATGGCAGTGCTGGAGCATATACTAGTCGTCCAGTTGAGTACGTGACTAGGCTTCATGTATTAATAATCGGCCTTGCTTATCTTATCATCATATATGGTAGAAGAAAAATGACACCGCCGTTTGTAGATACGTTCTTGCTAGTTATCCATTCAAAACGGACGGAGCAAGAGACAAGGATGAGCGTTTCAGAAGACAAAACGATGGAGGCAAACTGACAAGAAAAAGTCTATACTAGACGATGGAGGCAAACTGACAAGAAAAAGTCTAATAACCGGTAGTACTCCTTTTCTTCGCATCAGGTCTATACTAGACGATTGTTCAAAAACAAGTGATTAGCAGAATTGTCGACGAAGGACGTAAAAGATAGTCGTGACACAAGAAAAATAACATACCTCGAGATTGTTGTTGGAGAGGTCCAAGGTGGTGATGTGGCCAAGGGACATGGTGAGGTGCGGGATAGTGTCCATGGACAGGCCGCTCATGTCGAGCTTCTTCTCCTTGACCTCCTGCTCATGCTCTCCATGCTGCAACCCTCCTCCTGCGCCTGCCCCGAACGGCACGACGTTGGCATGCCCGTGCCCATGCCCATGCCCATGCCTTGATCTCCTCTCTGCCATGTCCCTCATGCTACTGGCTTCTCCCACGTCTGGTGCGTCGATGTATCAATTTAAACTGCAAAGAGATTGTGCCGTTGGTAACATATCAGATCAAGGAGACTTCTGACACACCAGCGATTAGTATAATTAAGCCAAAGGTGTACGTTGAACAGTATGCGAGTAATTAAAGATTGACACACACATGAGGCATGAGGGGGAGACCTGTACCAACAAGGAAGCACAAGGACGGCCAGCATTAACTGCATGTTGCAATCAGAAATGCCGACTAGTGCTACCGCTAAGTCCAGTCATCGCAAATATAGGGGAAATAATACTTTCTGGTGTGGCTTAAGTTAAGTCTAGCTAGTCATCGCAAATATAGAGGAAATAATACTTTCTGGTGTGGCTTTAGCTAAGTCTAGCTAGTCATCGCAAATATAGAGGAAATAATACTTTCTGGTGTGGCTTTAGCTAAGTCTAGCTAGTCATCGCAAATATAGAGGAAATAATACTTTCTGGTGTGGCTTAAGTTAAGTCTAGTCATTGCAAACATAGAGGAAATAAGTACTTTCTGGTGTGGCTTAAGAAGAAGGAAAAAGGGTTGGTGGGTGATACGTAGCGCAAGTGGCACACTGGTGGTGATAGAAAAGGGGTTTTCTCTAACTGTAGCCAGTGTTTGTTGCTAGGCAACCTCAAGCTGCATCTAACGTTGCGAGCCCATCGGTCGTGCGCCGTGTTCTCCTGCAGTTTCATGGTGAGAGCACACACTCAATTTCGCAAAGAAGAAGAAAACGGAATGAACAAATGAGGCTGAGGTGAATCACTCTCATCGTGCCTACATCGATCGCCAACGAGAGCGTTGAAACCCAACTAACGGACCAAGCTAACCAATGAAAAGTTAATAACATGCTCCTTGATTCCTTCTGTATGCTGTTTTTTTTCCCTAGCAGAAGTTCCAAAACTTAGCTATCAAAAGCAAGAAAATGCATGGTGATTGTCAACAAATAGATTAACCAAGTGAAAAGAGTGGAAGAAGATTGATTTCTCAAAGTAGTACTTGTGGGTTAACGGAAACCGCGGTGAGCGACCACCTCCCCAAAAGAGGTTGTTGACCACAAGAGTATTCTCGGAAGAAAGCGAGTTGAGGCAGTACGTAACACAGGGTGAGAAGCTTGTCACAATCTGCTCTCTTCCTCTCAGAAGAACAAATTGAGATCGCAGGTAAAGAACAACAAATTGAGATAGAAGAAAAGTGCAAGAACAATCCAGTATGCAGAGAAGAGAGAGAGAGAGAGAGAGAGGAAAACTAGAACAAGAGCGGTTCTGGCTGGAGCAGATCGATCGATGCATATGCATGCCAGCAAAACCCCATCAAATCAACCAAGATCGAAGCATGAATAAAACTCTCACCTCACCTGAAGGCGGTGTTAGTTCCTGCCGAGAAGGAGTCTGCAAGCTGCAACAAGTAAGGCAGCAGCAGCAGACGCAGCTGCAGTTGGAGGCGAAGAGAGAGGGAGGGAGCTGGAGAGGAGGAGATGGGCAAGGCGAGGCGAGGTGAGGTGAGGAAGGTGCTGACCCTTACAAGCATAGGCTTTGGCATATAAGTAGCGGGAGGTGGAGAGGTGAGGGACGGGGAGGCAACCGATCTAGCGGAGGGCTGACCCTGCGAACCCTCTCCACACCCTGCAGCGTCCATGCTTGTGTGTGTGACTGGCTAGCTTGCTTAATTATCTAAGCTAGGATCTGATTTATTTTTCCTTTGTAGAGAAAAGATGGCTGAAAGTACTAGTGCGAGTGACTCCAAGTCTCGGCCGACCCGGTACGGCCGTACGTACGTACTATACGTCTATACGTACACATCTCATCTCCCTCCTCTCTCTCTCTGCATATTATTTGCCAGTTTGGGCAGCTGCTTAATTTTGGAAGGTCAAGCGCATCGGATAACGGAAGAGGAAGGGAGATGGAAGATGCCATGCCACAGCGGGCCAATGGGGGTTACATCTCCATCAGAAGTTCATCGGGACTGCTAAACGTACAGCTAGCTAGCACGACTATGATGAGTATGGATACGCGAGTCTTGAGATGTGATAGTAGGTGCAAATGGATAATCCCTCGTTTTCAAGTTTCAAGGTCTACATGCATTTCCTAGTCAACCTTGTTTGCAAATCTGGAAAACAAATATTGACCAAAAATACAAAGTAGGGGCCGGATGCGTGTAAACTTTTGTAAAGAAAACTATGATCGTTTAGTTGAAAATAGAAGTGAAGATGTGTCTTTGGCGGATCTTTGTGGAATTCATTTGTGTTGGAAATACGAGCAATTTACCAAATAATTTTACTAACGGAAATGCTAGATAAAGCATCAATAATATAGCAGAGATAAAGTAAGTCATGCAATCTGACAGAGAGAAGGTAAATAGCATCTGCATATATGAACTTAAACTGAACACATCTAGAATAGACACTAGATCAAGTTGCATATATGAAGTAGAACCTAACATATGTAGGGCAGATACTAGAACAAGGAACTGTGGCAGGACCTCTAACAGAAAGAGCAAGAACACGTACGGGACAACAGCGGCAACAGTAGC
Source organism: Triticum dicoccoides (assembly GCF_002162155.2). Classification (NCBI taxonomy): domain Eukaryota; kingdom Viridiplantae; phylum Streptophyta; class Magnoliopsida; order Poales; family Poaceae; genus Triticum; species Triticum dicoccoides. The sequence continues at coordinate 689,570,995 of NC_041382.1, read as the reverse complement.
ACTGGACTTGGGGTCGGTGTCCTCGCCAGCCATGTCGTTGAGGAGGTTGTCGACGTCGGGGAAGAAGTCATTGTCGGGGAAGTAGTCATAGGAGTCCGGGGCGTCCGTGACGAAGAAGTCAGTAGTCGCGCAAAGCGCTCCCCAAAAACCTTATCACCCTTCTCCCGTACATGACTCAAAGAGGTGCGGTTTCGGAGGCCTACTGTCCCGACCCGCGGTGCACGCTGCAAGCCGGGATGGGGAAAAACATAGCAGCAGCGCAGTGCTCAGAAACTTGGTGGTGAAAGGGAGATGATCTTTTGGTGCATCTCTCTGGGAGGAGCGACCTTCTTAATAGGCACAGGAGAAGAAGGCGAGAGGGCAGCGACGGGAGATGAAACGAAAAGAGGGAGGTGAAGTGAACAGCCAGCAGCCGAAGGGATGCGCCGTTCGCATTCAGTCTCCACTATAGCAAAAATCTTTTGAACTTCCATGTGACCTTTCGTATACCAGTCATGCGTGGCAAAAATTTAGACATCGTCTCGGCCCATTCCCGCAACCCGCGGCGCTTGTGGCGAGGCAGGCGGCGGAGGAGGAGCGCATGTGAATGTCTCTCTTATTCTCATGCTCATACATGCGGGGAAACATCCTCCCTTATAAGGAGGTCTAACTCCCACCAAACTAGCAATGTGGGACTAAACTTTAGTTCCACCTCTTTCCTTGCACGAATGGGCTGCGTGGGCCTCTAGGATTTATTAGGAATTCCTGAAAATGCTATTGGGCTGGCCCAAAATAGACAAAATTCCAGCAATCCCCCACCAGATCCCAGAGGCACACAAAATTTGCCTTTGATTCCAAAACACTGTTTTATATACCGGTACTGCAGTGGAGACTGTTAAGTTGAAATTCCACCTAGAACTCTATGCTACACTAGTAAGCAACTTGAACGGTGGACTCGGCCTTGAACTGCAAGTTTTCTGCGAATCTAGCTTCACACAAAGCCTTGACCGATACTTTGCTACCGTGGGTCTTCCATGCGGGTGGAGCTTATGCGTCATACTCCGAGACCTTTCATGAGTTTACTAGAGAAAACCCTACTCTCATAGATTACGACGTTTAACAATCAGACTAATATATGTGTGTTCTTCAAAAGATATTATGCAGGACAACATCTTTGCTTCAGTGAGCCACTTAGAACACATTAAGATATACATCAACCTGCCATGCAGATTTAGGAGAGTATTGCATCTTCATGGAGTGGTATTGTTAATAGTAAGGATACTCTACTCTCAGTTGACCAACAACTTGTCTTCCACATCTAATTCACGGGATCTCCGATCACATAGACTAGGTTACCACTATGAACAACTCATATTGTGGGTCTCATACCATCTCCCTCGATGCATTATCTATCACATTATGTGATAGACCCTTAGTAAAAGGATCTGCTAGATTTTTAGACGTTTGGATATAATCCAATGCAATAACTCCGGAGTTTCTCATTTTTCTGACAGACTTTAACCTTCTCTGAATGTGTCTTGACGATTTCATGTTATCCTTTGAGCTACTCACTTTCGTGATCACAATTTGATTGTCGCAGTTAATAAGGATACTCGGTACAGGTTTCTCAACAACCGGAAAGTCATTCAAGAGCCGATGAAGCCAATCTGCTTCGACCGTAGCTGTATCTAGTGCTGTGAGTTCTGTTTCCACAATTGACCTCATTAAGATGGTCTGCTTGCAAGACTTCCAAGAAACAGCGCCACCTCCATGAGTGAATACATATCCGTTCGTCTCCTTTATCTCATTAGCATATGGGATCCAGTTTGAGTCACTATACCCTTCAAGCACCTTTGGGTGCCCAGTGTAGTGAATTCCATAATTCACAGTGCCTTTCAAATAACGCAAAACTCTCTCTAGAGCTTTGCAATGCACATCTCCTAGTTTTGAGACAAACCGACTCAGTTTGCTAACAGCAAAAGAGATGTCAGGTCTTATAGCACTGGCTAAGTACATAAGCGAGCCAATAATCTAAGAATATTTCAATTGATCTTTAGCAATTCTTCGATTCTTTCGAAGCAACACACTGGCATCATATGGTGTTGGAGAGGGCTTGCAGTCACTATAACCAAAGCGACTCAAGATCTTTTCCACATAGTGAGATTGAAGCAATGTAATCCCACCATCATCGTCTCTCAACAACTTGATGTTCAGAATGACATCAGCCACACCTAAATCCTTCATCTCAAAACAACGAGATAGGAAATCCTTGACCTCCTTAATAACATTCAGATTTGTTCCGAAAATCTGTATGTCATCAACATACAAGCAAATGATAACTCCCTGGCCCTCACCATGGCGATGGTACACACATTTATCAGCTTCGTTTACAACAAAGCCTGTAGCTGTTAAAGTTCTTTCAAACTTCTCATGCCACTGCTTGGGTGCTGGCTTAAGTCCATACAAAGACTTCAACAACTTGCACACTTTTCCTTCCTGACCATCTACTACAAACCCATCTGGTTGCTCCATGTAAATTTCCTCATCCAACTCTCCATTTAGGAAAGAAGTCTTAACATCCATCTGATGAACGTGAAGACCATGTGAGGCCGCTAGAGGAAGTAGTACTCGAATAGTGGTCAGTCGAGCCACATGTGAGTAAGTATCAAAGAAGTCTTCTACTTCATTTTGGGTATAACCCTTGGCCACGAGATGTGCCATGTATTTCTCAATAGTACCATCAGGCCTAAGTTTCTTCTTGAATACCCATTTGCACCCTATAGGTTTGCACCCATAAGGACGATCAGTGGTCTCCCAAGTTTCATTTTCCAGGATGGAATCCATCTCACTACGGACCGCTTCCTTCCAGTAGTCAGCATCTTCAGATGCATAAACCTCTGAAATAGAACTGGGAGTGTCATCTATGAGATACACAAGAAAATCATCACAAAAGGACTTTGCAATCCTCTGTCTCTTGCTCCTAGTGAGAACTTCATTGTTCTTCTCCACAGGACTTTCAAAGTGTTCCATCAAAATGAAAGGTTCAGTAATTGTAACTGGGTCCTGATTCGGTGAACTAGGCATCTCCTGATTAGATGAGGTAGTCATATCCTTCGTGGGAAAGATATCTTCAAAGAAAGTCGCATCATTCGACTCCATGATCATACCGACATGCATGTCAGGTACCTCAGATTTTACAACCAAGAATCTATACCCAATGCTATTGAAAGCATATCCCAGGAAAACACAATCCACAGTCTTTGGTCCAAGCTTCCGCTTCTTTGGAATTGGAACATTGACTTTCGCCAAACAACCCCATGCTCGTAGATAAGAGAGCTTTAACCTTTTGTTCTCCCATTCCTCGAATGGAGTTATCTCTTTGTTCTTTGTGGGAACTCGATTTAGGACATGACATGCCGTCAATATCGCCTCCCCCACCATGCCTTGGAGAGACCCGATGTGTCTAACATGGCGTTAACCAAATCAGTTAGAGTACGGTTCTTTATTTCGGCCACCCCATTTGACTGCGGTGAATAGGGAGCATCCTCTCATGGATTATACCATATTCCGCACAAAAGGAATCAAATTCATTTGAGAAATACTCTCCACCACGATTGGACCTAAGCCTCTTGATCTTTCGATCAAGTTGGTTTTCCGCTTCAACTTTATAGATCTTGAAATAGTTCAAAAGCCTCATCCTTAGATTTCAGAAGATACACATGACAATATCTAGTGGATTCATCAATTAAGGTCATAAAATACTTCTTTCCACCTTTTGTCAAAGCACCATTCATTTCACATAGATCTGAATGTATGAGCTCTAGTGGTGCAAGATTTCTCATTTCCGCAGTCACATGAGACTTACGCGGTTGCTTAGCTTGCACACACACTTGACACTTAGATCCCTTGACAGTGGTGAAACTAGGGATTAAGTTCAACTTCGCTAGTCGCTACATGCAACCAAAGTTAACATGACAAAGACGTGAATGCCACACATTTGATTCACTATTGTCGCAAACATGATTAACAGCTTTATTGCAAACATTTGATAAGGATAAACGAAACAAGCCTCCTGACTCATAACCTTTACCAACAAAGGTTTCATACTTGGATATTACAAATTTATTCGACTCAAAGACAAGCTTGTAGCCATCTCTACATAGAAGAGATCCGCTAACAAGATTTTTATTGATGGAGGGGACATAATGCACGTTCTTCAGCCGCACGATCTTCCCCGAAGTAAACTTCAGACAGACCGTGCCAACACCACGAACAGAAGCACTTGAACCATTGCCCATCAGCATGGTAGAAGTCCCTGCGGTCTGATAAGACGAAAATATAGAAATATCACCGCATACATGCACCTTAGCACCCGTGTCAATCAACCAATCAGGAGAATGACATACTAAAAGAATGGTGGGAAATATACCATACCCAGCATCCTTCATGTCATTGTCTCCAATGACAACATTAACGGTCTTTCCACATTTCCCAAGATGATGCTTGTCATAGCGATTAGGGCAACTAGGAGCCCAATGATCAGGATCTCCACACACATGACAAACACCTTTCTTCTTATCATTCTTCTTCTTGAAGTTCGTGTGCTGCACAGCCTTGTTCTTCCCATCAAACCTTGCTTTACCATCAAACTTGCCCTTATTCTTGAACTTGTGGGGCTGGAAGTTCTTCTTCTGTACCAGATTGGCACTAGATCCTCCCTCAATACCTCGAGCATGTGTGTCATTTGCTCCCGCCTTTTCTTCCACATCAAGAGTACCAATGAGATCCGGAACAGAAAACTCCTGTCTCTTATGCTTCAGTAAGGTAGCAAAGTTCCTCCAGGAAGGAGGAAGCTTAGTGATGATACCTCCGGCAACAAACTTGTCCGGTAGCATACAATTGAAGTGCTCAAGTTCTCTAGCAAATGATTGTATATCATGAGCTTGTTCAACCACGGAGTTCTCTTCAGTCATCCTGTAATCGTAGAATTGCTCCGTGATGTACAGCTCAGTGCCAGCATCTGAGACCCCAAACTTGTCCTCGAGTGCATCCCACATATCTTTTCCATTATCAATTGACGCATAAGCATCAACTATGTTCTCACCAAGAACACTCAAGAGAGCAACCTTAAACAGGGTATCCATTTTCGGAAAAGCTTGTTCCTATTGAGCATCATATTCTCCTTAAGGTTTGTCAAGAGTGGCGTCATAGCAACTCATGGTTTGAACCATAAGACTGCTCTCACACGCCACCTCTTATAGTGGATACCCTCAAACATAGGAGGTCTCATGGAAGCAGCAAAACCAATCGGGGTAAATTGACTATAATAAGGTTTTTGGGTTGTTGGAAATATGAGCAATTTACCAAATAATTTTACTAAAAAAATACTAGATAAAGCATGAATAATATAGCAAAGATAAAGCAAGTCATGCAATTTGACAGAGAGAAGGTAAATAACATCTGCATATATGAACTTGAACTAAACACATCTAGAACAGACACTAGATCAAGTTGCATATATGAAGTAGAACCTAACATATGTAGGGCGGACACTAGAACAAGGAACTGTGGCAGGACCTCTAACAGAAAGAGCAAGAACACGTACGGGACAATAGCGGCAGCAGTAGCACTGGACTTGGGGTCGGTGTCCTCGCCAGCCATCTCGTTGAGGAGGTTGTCGACGTCGGGGAAGAAGTCGTCGTTGGGGAAGTAGTCGTCGGAGTCCGGGGCGTCCGTGACAAAGAAGTCAGTAGTCGCACAGAGCGCTCCCCAAAAACCTTATCACCACTCTCCCATACAGGACTCAAAGAGGTGCGGTTTCGGAGGCCTACTGTCCCGACCTGCGGTGCACGCCGCAAGCCGGGATGGGGAAGAACGTAGTAGCAGCGCAGTGCTCATGAACTTGGTGGCGAAAGGGAGATGATCTTCTGGTGCGTCTCTCTAGATGCACCGTTCACATTATGTCTCCACTATAGCAAAAATCTTTTCAACTTCCGTGTGACCTTTCGTATACCAGTCGTGCGTGGCAAAAATTTAGACATCGGCTCAACTCATTCCCGCAACCCGTGGTGCGTCGTGACGAGGCGGGCGGTGGAGGAGGAGCGCGCGTGAATGTCCCACTTTTCTCATGCTCATACATGTGGGGAAACATCCTCCCTTATAAGGAGGTCCAACTCCCACCAAACTAGCAATGTGGGACTAAACTTTAGTTCCACCTCTTGACTTGCATGAATGGGCTGCGTGGGCCTCTAGGATTTATTAGGAATTCCTAAAAATGCTATTGGGCTGGCCCAAAATAGACAAAATTCCAGTAGTTTGGATAAGGGTCCCCTAATACACTGCTGAGTGTCATCGGGCCACTGGCAAATGGGCCCGCTTGGAACCTGTCCCATGTATCAGTGGTCCAATGGCACCTTGCAGTATGTCAGGGGATCTGCGTCTGATTCATTGTGTTGGTCTTTCGTAGAACTATTTAGATTCAATCTTTTTTAGGGTGTTTGGATTCAATCTTTGTTCGTGTGTTTTCATGTTGCTTGGATCCTTCCGATCTACGCTACTCTTCATCAATGATGGTGTTGTTATGGTGTGCTAGTCCTATGAGCTATGAGGCCTTAGCACGACGACTTCCCAAATGTCTACTACAACAAGATTTATCTGGCTCTGGTGAGGGATGTGTGATGATGGCGGCGCATGAGGGAGTCCTGGATTAGGGGGTGTCCGGATGGCCGGACTATACCTTCAGCCGGAATCCTGGACTATGAAGATACACGATTGAAGACTTCGTCCCGTGTCCGGAAGGGACTTCCCTTGGCGTGGAAGGCAAGCTTGGCGATACGGATATGCAGATCTCCTACCATTGTAACCGACTTTGTGTAACCCTAACCCTCTTCGGTGTCTATATAAACCGGAGGGTTTTAGTCCGTAGGACAACATACACAACACAATCATACCATAGGCTAGCTTCTAGGGTTTAGCCTCTCTGATCTCGTGGTAGATCTACTCTTGTACTACCCATATCATCAATATTAATCAAACAGGACGTAGGATTTTACCTCCATCGAGAGGGCCCGAACCTGGGTAAAACTTCGTGTCCCTTGCCTCCTGTTACCATCCGGCCTAGACGCACAGTTCGGGACCCCCTACCCGAGATCCGCCGGTTTTGACACCGACATTGGTGCTTTCATTGAGAGTTCCTCTGTGTCGTCGCCGTCTGGCTTGATGGCTCCTACGATCATCAATGGAGATGCAGTCCAAGGTGAGACCTTCCTCCCCGGATAGATCTTCGTCTTCGGCGGCTTCGCACCGCAGGCCAATTCACTTGGCCATCTGGAGCAGATCGAAAGCTAGGCCCCTGGCCGTCAGGTCAGATTTGGAAGCTTAAACTACACGGCTGACATCCGCGGGGACTTGATCTTCGACGAATTCGAGCCACTGCCGAGCGCACCGCACTGTCACGACGAGCATGATCTAGCTCTGCTGCCGAACAGTGCCCTAGAGGCCGCACCCGCATCGGCTTCGACCCTTAATTCGGAGCCAACTGCGCCGATCGAGGATGGGTGGTTGGACGCCGCCTTGGGGGTTGCGATCCCAACGGCGATCGAGCCGAACACCAGCCCTGCACTCTGCGAGACTCGTGACTCCAAGGAGCCGTCTCCTCTTCGGACTCCAAACCCCCCGCGCCCCTGCCGATCGAATCCGATTGGGCGCCGATCATGGAGTTTACTACCGCGGAAATCTTTCAGCACTCGCCTTTCGGCGATATTCTGAAGACACTAAAATCTCTCTCTTTATCAGGAGAGCCCTGGCCGGACTACGGTCAGCAAGGTTGGGATTTGGACGATGAAGAAATTCAAAGCCCACCCACCACCCACTTTGTAGCCACTGTCGACGACTTAACCGACATGCTCGACTTCGACTCTGAAGACATCAACGGTATGGACGCCGATGAAGGAGACGATGAAGAACCAGCGCCTATCAGGCCCTGGAAAGCCACCTCGTCATATGACATATACATGATGGACACCCCAAAAGAAGGAGATGGCGATGGAACAACGGAGGATGACCCCTCCAAGAAACAGCCTAAGCGCCGGCGTCAGCGGCGCCGCTCAAAATCCCGCCAAAACAAATACAGTGATTCCAGCACGGGAGATAATAATACTTCGAAAAGTGCCGAAGAAAACCCCTCCAGCAAGATTTAGCACAGGAGGATGGAGAAACCAGCCCTCATGAGAGAGCGGCAGACAGAGAGGTCGAGGACGATAATTATATGCCTCCCTCCAAAGACGAGGCAAGCCTCGACGACGACGAATTCGTCGTGCCAGAGGATCTCGTCGAGCAAGAGCGTTTTCAACACAGGCTTATGGCCACGGCAAGAAGCCTCAAGAAAAAACAGCAACAACTTAGAGCTGACCAAGATTTGCTAGTCGACAGATGGACTGAAGTCCTTGCAGCCGAAGAGCATAAACTCGAACGCCCATCCAAGTGCTACCCAAAGCGCAGGTTGCTACCCCGATTAGAGGAGGAAGCACTTGATGCGGCCGACCGGCCACCTCATGGCCGCGACAGAGAGGCCTCTCGGCCCTCCACTCAAGCCGCACCCCATACCAAGGCACGGGAATATGCGTCGGACTTATGAGATATATTGGAGGACAAGGCAAGGCAAACAAGATCGATCTACGGATCGCGTGGGCGCCCCACGGCTCGAGACGGTAACCGTCACGCCGATCACAAATTCGGCAGGGCCGAACACAGTAGAGAAAGCTCATTGGAGCTACGTTGTGATATAGCCCAGTACAGAGGCGCCGCACATCCACTATGATTCACAGACGAAATAATGGATCATCAAATCTCTGAGGGTTTCAAACCCGTAAACATCGAATCATATGATGGCACAACAGATCCTGCGGTATGGATCGAGGATTATCTCCTTCATATCCACATGGCCCGTGGCGATGATTTCCACGCCATCAAATACCTCCCACTCAAGCTTAAAGGACCAGCTCGGCATTGGCTTAACAGCTTGCCAACAGGATCAATCAGCTGTTGGGAGGACCTCGAAGCCGCATTCCTCAACAATTTCCAAGGCACTTATGTGTGACCCCCAGACGCCGATGACCTAAGGCACGTAATTCAGCAGCCAGAGGAATCGGCCAGGCAATTCTGGACACGGTTCCTAACAAAGAAAAATCAAATAGTCGACTGTACGGACGCTGAGGCCCTAGCAGCCTTCAAGCACAATATCCGTGACGAGTGGCTTGCCCGGCACCTTGGACAGGAAAAGCCGAAGTCTATGGCAGCACTCACGACACTCATGACCCGCTTTTGCGTGGGAGAAAACAGCTGGCTTGCTCGTAGCAACAATATGACCAAGAACCCTGGTAATTCGGATACCAGGGACAGTAGTGGCAGGTCACGTCGCAACAAGCAGAAACGCCGCATTAACGACGACAATGCTGAGGATACGGCAGTTAATGCCAGATTCAGAGGCTCTAAATCCAGTCAGCGGAAAAAGCCATTCAAAAGGAATCCTAGGGGCCCGTCCAGTTTGGACCGAATACTCGACCGCTTATGCCAGATACATGGCACCCCCGAAAAGCCGGCCAATCACACCAACAGCTATTGTTGGGTGTTCAAGCAGGCAGGCAAGTTAAATGCCGAAAATGAAGACAAGGGGCTGCATAGCGATGACGACGAGGAGCCCCGGCCGCCGAACAATAGTGGACAGAAGGGTTTTCCCCCACAAGTGCGGACGGTGAACATGATATACGCAACCCACGTCCCCAAAAAGGGAGCGGAAGCGTGCGTTAAGGGACGTATACGCGGTAGATTCAGTCGCCCCAAAGTTCAACCCATGGTCCTCCTGCCCGATCACCTTTGATCAAAGGGACCATCCCATTAGCATCCGTCATGGCGGATTCACCGCATTGGTTCTAGACCCAATTATTGACGGATTTCATCTTACTAGAGTCCTTATGGACGGCGGCAACAGCCTGAACCTGCTTTACCAGGATACAGTGCGGAAAATGGGCATAGATCCCTCGAGGATTAAGCCCACCAAAACGACCTTTAAAGGCATAATACCAGGTGTAGAGGCCAACTGTATAGGCTCAGTCACACTTGAAGTGGTCTTCGGATCTCCGGATAATTTCCAAAGCGAGGAGTTAATCTTCGACATAGTACCATTCCGCAGTGGCTATCACGCACTGCTCGGGCGAACCACATTCGCCAAGTTCAATGCGGTACCGCACTACGCATACCTTAAGCTCAAAATGCCAGGCCCACGAGGAGTAATTACGGTCAATGGAAACACCGAACGCTCCCTCTGAACGGAGGAGCACATGGCGGCCCTTGCAGCAGAAGTACAAAGCAGCCTCTCCAGGCAGTTCTCCAGTCCGACCATTAAACGACCGGACACCGTCAAGCTGTTGGAAATATGCCCTAGAGGCAATAATAAAAGGATTATTATTATATTTCCTTGTTCATGATAATTGTCTTTTATTCATGCTATAATTGTGTTATCCGGAAATCGTAATACATGTGTGAATACATAGACACCAACATGTCCCTAGTAAGCCTCTAGTTGACTAGCTCGTTGATCAACAGATAGTCATGGTTTCCTAACTATGTACATTGGATGTCATTGATAACGAGATCACATCATTAGGAGAATGATGTGATGGACAAGACCCAATCCTAAACATAGCACAAGATCGTATAGTTCGTTTGCTAGAGTTTTTCCAATGTCAAGTATCTTTTCCTTAGACCATGAGATCGTGTACCTCCCGGATACCGTAGGAGTGCTCTGGGTGTACCAAACGTCACAACGTAACTGGGTGACTATAAAGGTAATACTACGGGTATCTCCGAAAGTGTCTGTTGGGTTGACATGGATCAAGACTGGGATTTGTCACTCCGTATGACGGAGAGGTATCTCTGGGCCCACTCGGTAATGCATCATCATAATGAGCTCAAAGTGACCAAGTGTCTGGTCATGGGATCATGCATTACGGTACGAGTAAAGTGACTTGCCGGTAACGAGATTGAACGAGGTATTGGGATACCGACGATCGAATCTCGGGCAAGTAACATACCGATTGACAAAGGGAATTGTATACGGGGTTTCTTGAATCCTCGACATCGTGGTTCATCCGATGAGATCATCGAGGAGCATGTGGGAGCCAACATGGGTATCCAGATCCCGCTGTTGGTTATTGACCGGAGAGCCATCTTGGTCATGTCTACATGTCTCCCGAACCCGTAGGGTCTACACACTTAAGGTTCGGTGACGCTAGGGTTGTAGAGATATGTATATGCAGTAACCCGAAAGTTGTTCGGAGTCCCGGATGAGATCCCGGACGTCACGAGGAGTTCCGGAATGGTCCGGAGGTAAATAATTATATATAGGAAGTGCTATTTCGGTCATCGGGACAAGTTTCGGGGTCACCGGTATTCTACCGGGACCACCGGAAGGGTCCCGGGGGTCCACCTGGTGGGGCCACCTATCCCGAAGGGCCCCATGGGCTGAAGTGGGAGGGGAACCAGCCCCTAGTGGGCTGGTGCGCCCCCCTTGGGCCTTCCCCCTGCGCCTAGGGTTGGGAACCCTAGGGTGGGGGGCGCCCCACTTGCCTTGGGGGGCACTCCACCCCCCTTAGCCGCCGCCCCCTTGGGAGATTGGATCTCCAGGGCCGGCGCCCCCTTGGGGACCCTATATATAGAGGGGGGAGGGAGGGCAGCCGCACCCCATGCCCCTGGCGCCTCCCTCTCCCCTCCAAGACCTCCTCCTCCTCCGTAGAGAACGGCGAAGCCCTGCTGCGGTGACTGCTGCATCCACCACCACGCCGTCGTGCTGCTGGATCTTCATCAACCTCTCCTTCCCCCTTGCTGGATCAAGAAGGAGGAGACGTCGCGCTGACCATACGTGTGTTGAACGCGGAGGTGCCGTCCGTTCGGCGCTAGGATCTCCGGTGATTTGGATCACGTCGAGTACGACTTCCTCATCCCCGTTCTTTGAACGCTTCCGCGCATGATCTACAAAGGTATGTAGATGCAATCCGATCACTCGTTGCTAGATGAACTCATAGATGGATCTTGGTGAAACCGTAGGAAATTTTTTGTTTTCTGCAACGTTACGCAACAGTGGCATCATGAGCTAGGTCTATGCGTAGTTCTCTTTGCACGAGTAGAACACAATTTGTTGTGGGCGTAGATGTTGTCAACTTTCTTGCCGCTACTAGTCTTATTTTGCTTCAGCGGTATTGTGGGATGAAGCGGCCCGGACCGACCTTACATGTACGCTTACGTGAGACTGGTTCCACCGACTGACATGCACTAGTTGCATAAGGTGGCTAGCGGGTGTCTGTCTCTCCCAGTTTAGTTGGAGCGGATTCGATGAAAAGGGTCCTTATGAAGGGTAAATAGAAGTTGACAAATCACGTTGTGGCTTTTACGTAGGTAAGAAAACGTTCTTGCTAGAACCCTATTGCAGCCACGTAAAACTTGCAACAACAATTAGAGGACGTCTAACTTGTTTTTGCAGCAAGTGCTTTGTGATGTGATATGGCTAAAGTTGTGATGAATGATGAATATATATATGCGATGTATGAGATCATGTTCTTGTAATAGGAATCACGACTTGCATGTCGATTAGTATGACAACCGGCAGGAGCCATAGGAGTTGTCTTTATTTTTTGTATGACCCGCGTGTCATTGAGAAACGCCATGTAAATTACTTTACTTTATTGCTAAACGTGTTAGCCATAGTAGTAGAAGTAATAGTTGGCGAGCAACTTCATGGAGACACGATGATGGAGATCATGATGATGGAGATCATGGTGTCATGCCGGTGACAAGATGACCATGGAGCCCCAAGATGGAGATCAAAGGAGCTATGTGATATTGGCCATATCATGTCACTATTATTATTTGATTGCATGTGATGTTTATCATGTTTTTGCATCTTGTTTACTTAGAACGACGGTAGTAAATAAGATGATCCCTCATAATAATTTCAAGAAAGTGTTCCCCCTAACTGTGCACCGTTGCGACAGTTCATTGTTTCGAAGCACCACGTGATGATCGGGTGTGATAGATTCCAACATTCACATACAACGGGTGTAAGACAGATTTACACATGCAAACACTTAGGTTGACTTGACGAGCCTAGCATGTACACACATGGCCTTGGAACACAGAAGACCGAAAGGTCGAGCATGAGTCGTATAGAAGATACAATCAACATGAAGATGTTCACCGATGTTGACTAGTCCGTCTCACGTGATGATCAGACACGGCCTAGTTAACTCGGATCATGTTATACTTAGATGACTGGAGGGATGTCTATCTGAGTGGGAGTTCATTAAATAATTTGATTAGATGAACTTAATTATCATGAACTTAGTCTAAAATCTTTACAATATGTCTTGTAGATCAAATGGCCAATGTTGTCCTCAACTTCAACGCGTTCCTAGAGAAAACCAAGCTGAAAGACGATGGCAGCAACTATACGGACTGGGTCCGGAACCTGAGGATCATCCTCATAGCTGCCAAGAAAGATTATGTCCTACAAGCACCGCTAGGTGACGCACCCGTCCCACAGAACCAAGACGTTATGAACGCTTGGCAGACACGTGCTGATGATTACTCCCTCGTTTAGTGCGGCATGCTTTACAGCTTAGAACCGGGGCTCCAAAAGCGTTTTGAGCGACACGGAGCATATGAGATGTTCGAAGAGCTGAAAATGGTTTTCCAAGCTCATGCCCGGGTCGAGAGATATGAAGTCTCCGACAAGTTCTTCAGCTGTAAGATGGAGGAAAATAGTTCTGTCAGTGAGCACATACTCACTATGTCTGGATTACATAACCGCTTAACTCAGCTGGGAGTTAATCTCCCGGATGACGCGGTCATTGACAGAATCCTTCAGTCGCTTCCACCGAGCTACAAGAGCTTTGTGATGAACTTCAATATGCAGGGGATGGAAAAGACCATTCCTGAAGTATTTGCAATGCTGAAATCAGCAGAGGTAGAAGTCAAAAAGGAACATCAAGTGTTGATGGTGAATAAAACCACTAAGTTCAAGAAAGGCAAGGGTAAGAAGAACTTCAAGAAGGACGACAAGGGAGTTGCCGCGCCCGGTAAGCAAGCTGCCGGGAAGAAGCCAAAGAATGGACCCAAGCCCGAGACTGAGTGTTTTTATTGCAAGGGAAGTGGTCTCTGGAAGCGGAACTGCCCCAAATACTTAGCGGACAAGAAGGCCGGCAAATCGAAAGGTATATGTGATATACATGTAATTGATGTGTACCTTGCCAGCACTTGTAGTAGCTCCTGGGTATTTGATACCGGTGCAGTTGCTCACATTTGTAACTCAAAGCAGGAGCTGCAGAATAAACGGAGACTGACGAAGGACGAGGTGACGATGCGCATCGGGAATGGTTCCAAGGTCGATGTGATCGCTGTCGGCACACTACCTCTACATTTACCTACGGGATTAGTTTTGAAACTCAATAATTTTTATTTAGTGCCAAGTTTGAGCATGAACATTGTATCAGGATCTTGTTTAATACAAGATGGCTACTCATTTAAATCCGAGAATAATGGTTGTTCTATTTATATGAGAGATATGTTTTATGGTCATGCTCCGATGGTGAATGGTTTATACTTAATGAATCTCGAGCGTAATGCTACACATATTCATAGTGTGAATACCAAAAGATGTAAAGTTGATAACGATAGTCCCACATACTTGTGGCATTGCCGCCTTGGTCACATAGGTGTCAAACGCATGAAGAAGCTCCATGCAGATGGACTTTTAGAGTCTCTTGATTACGAATCATTTGACACGTGCGAACCATGCCTCATGGGTAAAATGACCAAGACTCCGTTCTCAGGAACAATGGAGCGTGCAACCAACCTATTGGAAATCATACATACTGATGTGTGCGGTCCAATGAGTGCTGAGGCTCGTGGTGGCTATCATTATGTTCTCACCCTCACTGATGACTTGAGTAGATATGGGTATGTCTACTTAATGAAACACAAGTCTGAAACCTTTGAAAAGTTCAAGGAATTTCAGAGTGAGGTTGAGAATCAACGTGACAGAAAAATCAAGTTTTTGCAATCAGATCGTGGAGGAGAATACTTGAGTCACGAATTTGGCACACACTTAAGAAAATGTGGAATAGTTTCACAACTCACGCCGCCTGGAACACCTCAGCGTAATGGTGTGTCCAAACGTCGTAATCGCACTCTATTGGATATGGTGCGATCTATGATGTCTCTTACCAATTTACCGCTGTCATTTTAGGGCTATGCTTTAGAGACTGCCGCATTCACTTTAAATAGGGCTCCGTCGAAATCCGTTGAGACGACACCGTATGAATTATGGTTTGGGAAGAAACCTAAGCTGTCGTTTCTAAAAGTTTGGGGATGCGATGCTTATGTCAAGAAACTTCAACCTGAAAAGCTCGAACCCAAGTCGGAAAAATGCGTCATCATAGGATACCCTAAAGAAACTATTGGGTATACCTTCTACCTCAGATCCGAAGGCAAGATCTTTGTTGCCAAGAATGGATCCTTTCTAGAGAAAGAGTTTCTCTCGAAAGAAATAAGTGGGAGGAAAGTAGAACTTGATGAAGTATTACCTCTTGAACCGGAAAATGGCGCAACTCAAGAAAATGTTCCTGAGATGCCTGTACCGACTAGAGAGGAAGTTAATGATGATGATCATGAAACTTCAGATCAAGTTGCTACTGAACTTCGTAGGTCCACAAGGACACGTTCCGCACTAGAGTGGTACGACAACCCTGTGTTGGAAATCTTGTTGTTAGACAACGGTGAACCTTCGAACTATGAAGAAGCGATGGCGGGCCCGGATTCCGACAAATGGCTGGAAGCCATGAAATCCGAGATAGGATCCATGTATGAAAACAAAGTATGGACTTTGACTGACTTGCCCGATGATCGGCGAGCCATAGAAAATAAATGGATCTTTAAGAAGAAGACAGACGCGGATGGTAATGTGACCATCTATAAAGCTAGGCTTGTTGCTAAGGGTTATCGACAAGTTCAAGGGGTTGACTACGATGAGACATTCTCTCCCGTGGCAAAGCTGAAGTCCGAATCATGTTAGCAATTGCCACATACTATGATTATGAGATATGGCAAATGGACGTCAAAACGGCATTCCTTAACGGTTATCTTAAGGAAGAACTGTATATGATGCATCCGGAAGGTTTTGTCGATCCTAAGAATGCTGACAAGGTGTGCAAGCTCCAACGCTCGATTTATGGGCTGGTGCAAGCATCTCGGAGTTGGAACATTCGCTTTGATGAGATGATCAAAGCGTTTGGGTTTATGCAGACTTATGGAGAAGCCTGCGTTTACAAGAAAGTGAGTGGGAGCTCTGTAGCATTTCTCATATTATATGTAGATGACATACTTCTGATGGGAAATGATATAGAACTTTTGGACAGCATTAAGGCCTACTTGAATAAGAGTTTTTCAATGAAGGACCTTGGAGAAGCTGCTTATATATTAGGCATCAAGATCTATAGAGATAGATCAAGATGCCTCATAGGTCTTTCGCAAAACACATACCTTGATAAGATATTGAAGAAGTTCAATATGGATCAGTCTAAGAAGGGGTTCTTGCCTGTGTTGCAAGGTATGAAATTGAGCTCAGCTCAATGTCCGACCACGGCAGAAGATATAGAAGAGATGAGTGTCATCCCCTATACCTCAACCATAGGTTCTATTATGTATGCCATGCTGTGTACCAGACCAGATGTAAACCTTGCCGTAAGTTTGGTAGGTAGGTACCAAAGTAATCCCGGCAAGGAACACTGGACAACGGTCAAGAATATCCTGAAGTACCTGAAAAGGACTAAGGAAATGTTTCTCGTTTATGGAGGTGACGAAGAGCTCGTCGTAAAGGGTTACGTCGACGCTAGCTTTGACACAGATCTGGATGACTCTAAGTCACAAACCGGATACGCATATATTTTGAATGGTGGGGCAGTAAGCTGGTGCAGTTGCAAGCAAAGCGTTGTGGCGGGATCTACATGTGAAGCGGAGTACATGGCGGCCTTGGAAGCAGCACATGAAGCAGTCTGGGTGAAGGAGTTCATTACCGACCTAGGAGTCATACCCAATGCGTCGGGCTCGATGACTCTCTTCTGTGACAACACTGGAGCTATTGCCCTTGCCAAGGAGCCCAGGTTTCACAGGAAGACCAGGCATATCAAGCATCGCTTCAACTCCATTCGTGAAAGTGTTCAAAATGGAGACATAGAGATTTGTAAAGTACATACGGACCTGAATGTAGCAGATCCGTTGACTAAACCTCTCCCTAGAGCAAAACATGATCAACACCAGAATTCCATGGGTGTTCGATTCATCACAATGTAACTAGATTATTGACTCTAGTGCAAGTGGGATACTGTTGGAAATATGCCCTAGAGGCAATAATAAAAGGATTATTATTATATTTCCTTGTTCATGATAATTGTCTTTTATTCATGCTATAATTGTGTTATCCGGAAATCGTAATACATGTGTGAATACATAGACACCAACATGTCCCTAGTAAGCCTCTAGTTGACTAGCTCATTGATCAACAGATAGTCATGGTTTCCTGACTATGGACATTGGATGTCATTGATAACGAGATCACATCATTAGGAGAATGATGTGATGGACAAGACCCAATCCTAAACATAGCACAAGATCGTATAGTTCGTTTGCTAGAGTTTTTCCAATGTCAAGTATCTTTTCCTTAGACCATGAGATCGTGTAACTCCCGGATACCGTAGGAGTGCTCTGGGTGTACCAAACGTCACAACGTAACTGGGTGACTATAAAGGTATACTACGGGTATCTCCAAAAGTGTCTGTTGGGTTGACACGGATCAAGACTGGGATTTGTCACTCCGTATGACGGAGAGGTATCTCTGGGCCCACTCGGTAATGCATCATCATAATGAGCTCAAAGTGACCAAGTGTATGGTCACGGGATCATGCATTACGGTACGAGTAAAGTGACTTGCCGGTAACGAGATTGAACGAGGTATTGGGATACCGACGATCAAATCTCGGGCAAGTAACGTACCGATTGACAAAGGGAATTGTATACGGGGTTGCTTGAATCCTCGACATCGTGGTTCATCCGATGAGATCATCGAGGAGCATGTGGGAGCCAACATGGGTATCCAGATCCCGCTGTTGGTTATTGACCGGAGAGCCATCTCGGTTATGTCTACATATCTCCCGAACCCGTAGGGTCTACACACTTAAGGTTCGGTGACGCTAGGGTTGTAGAGATATGTATATGCAGTAACCCGAAAGTTATTCGGAGTCCCGGATGAGATCCCGGACGTCACGAGGAGTTCCAGAATGGTCCGGAGGTAAATAATTATATATAGGAAGTGCTATTTCGGCCATCGGGACAAGTTTCGGGGTCACCGGTATTCTACCGGGACCACCGGAAGGGTCCCGGGGGTCCACCGGGTGGGGCCACCTATCCCGGAGGGCCCCATGGGCTGAAGTGGGAGGGGAACCAGCCCCTAGTGGGCTGGTGCGCCCCCCTTGGGCCTTCCCCCTGCGCCTAGGGTTGGGAACCCTAGGGTGGGGGGCGCCCCACTTGCCTTGGGGGGCAATCCACCCCCCTTGGCCGCCGCCCCCTTGGGAGATTGGATCTCCAGGGCCGGCGCCCCCCTGGGGACCCTATATATAGAGGGGGGGAGGGAGGGCAGCCGCACCCCATGCCCCTGGTGCCTCCCTCTCCCCTCCAAGACCTCCTCCTCCTCCGTAGAGAACGGCGAAGCCCTGCTGCGGTGACTGCTGCATCCACCACCACGCCGTCATGCTGCTGGATCTTCATCAACCTCTCCTCCCCCCTTGCTGGATCAAGAAGGAGGAGACGTCACGCTGACCGTACGTGTGTTGAACGCGGAGGTGCCGTCCGTTCGGCGCTAGGATCTCCGGTGATTTGGATCACGTCGAGTACGACTTCCTCATCCCCGTTCTTTGAATGCTTCCGCGCGTGATCTACAAAGGTATGTAGATGCAATCCGATCACTCATTGCTAGATGAACTCATAGATGGATATTGGTGAAACCATAGGAAATTTTTTGTTTTCTGCAACGTTACCCAACACAAGCGCGCCCGGAGTAACCTACAACAAGACTGCCTGGCACGACCCGAGCAGGCGTAGCAATGCGGCCCCAACCCCAGCCCTTGCAAAAATGCGATACCAGTACTTCGCGCACATAACTACGCTCTAGAAATACCATGGGTACAGGGGGAGGGGCACCATCACGGCACGCCCGAAACACGGCTTAAACCGCACCAGGGGCTGCCGATTTTTTAATTTTCTCTTACTTTCAGGACTCCACTCTTCGGAAGGTCTGTTCGGCAGTTCAATTGCCGCACAAACGATGCAAGAACCAGGGAAGCAGACAAGCCATGCCACATTACGGAACTCCCAGGTGGTCTCTATCACGAGCAGTATACCTGTTTCGCATACTATTCCGCAGCTTGCCCCTGGAACGGACATGGTACATAGTCCAACCTTTTGCTTATCGCATTATTTGTATCGTTCTGCTTTGATCGCAGCCCTCTTTAATAAACAATGCATAGCTTTTGTCTATTTTTGCATTACTTTTTTTTAATATATGTTCCTTAACGACATGTTGCATCCATACACTTTGGTACGACCAAAATACGCCAGGGGCTTTAGTACCCCTCAATATGGTGTGAGAAGTTCGAACACTCTAACAAGTGCGTCACCCCGAACTTATAGCATTATATGCATCGGCTCTGAATCATGTCTTGGGTCAATAGTTGGGTTTGCCCGGCTCCTATGTTTTGGTGCCTTACGTTCCGCTATATCGGCTAAGGTAGCACTAGGAGAACCACTGCGATTGTGCCCCAGTTGAGCTGCGTCGAGCACCTCAGTGGAGAAAGGTAAAACTGACTGTCATGATGAAGCGAGAGCTGGTCACTGTTTGATAGGTTTTTCGAGTCCCTAAAGACTTATGCCACTTAGAGCGAGGAGCCGGCTCTGTCCGGCCAAGGCGTGGATAGCGCCCCAAACTCGGTCTTCCAAATACCAGGGGCTTCGCCGAAATTTAAAATTATAGAATTCTATGGCTAAGTGAGAGTGTTCACGCATTATAGTCCAATTGCCTTGTTCGTTGGGCTGAGCGCCTCCCTCGAAGGACCCAAACATGGGAAAAAGAGCGCCCAGGTTTATCCCCGAACACCCCAGCACTAGCGGCATGGGGGCAGAAGCCGACGACTTGCCATCTCTCAGAATTGATAAACAGCCGCACAGAAGGTAATATTTTAAATTCCAATAGCATTGCTTAGCGCATATGAACAAGTTTTTAGCGCACAGGACAAAACGGGCAAGTTTCACTCAAAAATTACATCCCTAGAACATTTATCCACCACAAGGCAGGCACCCTTCAGAACATCCTTATAATAATTCTCGGGCTTGCGATGCTCTTTCCCCGGCGGTGGCCCGTCCTTCACAAGCTTCTCAGCATCCAGCTTGCCCTAGTGCACCTTAGCACGGGCAAGGGCCCTACGGGCACCTTCAATGCAGACGGAGCGCTTGATGACTTCGAGCCTTGGACAGGCCTCCACCAGCCGCCACACCAGCCCGAAATAGCTCCCAGGCTGAGTCTCTCCAGGCCACAGCCGAACTATGAGGCCCTTCATGGCCTGTTCGGCCGCCTTGTGGAGCTCGACCAGTTGCTTCAGCTGGTCGCTCAGGGGCACGGGGTGTCCGGCCTCAGCATACTGAGACCAGAACACCTTCTCTGTCGAGCTGCCCTCCTCGGCTCGATAGAATGCGGCGGCATCAGACACACTACAGGGAAGATCTGCGAATGCTCCTGGAGAGCTCCGGATTCAGGTAAGTAACAAGTAACTCACGTTTATGTGTTTGCTTTGCATAAAGAATGCCTTACCCGCCGCTATCTTTTTCGCCTCATCCAACTCCTAGAGGGTCTTCTGGGATTCGGCCTTGGCAGACTTGGCATTTTCAATAGCCACCACGAGCTCGGACGCTCGCGTCTGTCAAGCTCCAAACTCTCACGTTTTTCCATAAGAGCCTGGAGCTCTTGCCGCACCTTGCCAACCTCGGCCTCATACTTCTCCCGCTCGGTGCGCTCCACGGCCGCCGTCTTCTCGGCCTCGAGCAACGCTTGCTTAAGGGTCGCCACCTCAGACATGCCCCCTACAATAGCCATGATAATCCTGTCATTTTTTGCAATTGCACCTTTATATATATATATATATATATATATATATATATATATATATATATATATATATTTAAACAAGGTATTTCTTACCTTCATTGTCCTCGAGCTGCTTCTTGGCACGCCCGAGCTCTTGATCGGACTGCTCGAGGTTCTGCTTTAGCGTGTCCACTTCCGCAGTCAGTGCGACGGACACAAGCAGAGAAGCCTACATACGCATATTGACTCCTTTTTGTTAGACTCCTGCGAATTTTATTTGATCCTCTATTCGGCTTTTCTTCCCAAATGGCAAACAGAGCATCAGGGGCTACTGTCTATGCGGTAATATTATTTACACATTCTTTACTTACCTCAAAGCCTGTCAAAAGGCTAGTACAAGCTTCAGTCAGTCCGCTTTTGGCGGACTGAACCTTCTGGACCACCACACTCATAATGGTGCGGTGCTCCTCGTCGATGGAGGCGCCCTTGAGCGCCTCCAACAGATTGTCCGGCGCCTCCAGTTGGACGGGGGTCACCGGCACGGAGGGCCTGCTCCTCTTGGAGGGAGGTCGCCCGCTGGACTCTGGAACCTTTGAAGGTTCCGGAGCGGTGTCCGACCTAGAACCGGACTTGGAGCCCTGGGAGATTTTTTCCCCGTCACCCCTGGAGTCCGGGAGGTCGCCTTGCGGCGCCTCCAGGACCACCTCCTCCTGGCTTGGAACCTGTTGGGACAACACTTCGGCGTCGTCCGTAGGGCGGGGGGAGGAAGCCGTCGGAAGCGAATTCACATCCGACGAGTCCAGTGAACCACTCGACGACGCGTCGAGCCGGTCTTTGGGTGGGCTGCATAATCATATTCGACATAAGGGAAAGCTGTGCAATAAAGTAATACTATGAATTACTCTGGTATCCGGATACTTACGATTTCGCCAAGGGCTTGGCCCTAGTCGGCCACTCCTCTTTGCCGTCGTCGGCGTTGGTGGAGTAGTCCGAAGGAAGGGTTTTCCCCTTCTTGGACCCTTCGGCCTCCCCAGTTGGGGCGGCCTTCCTTTTCTTCCCTTCCCCCGCTGGAGGGGGAGAGGTCTCTTCTTCCTCCTCCTCGTATTCATGGGAGGAGTGTGTCTTGGAGCCGTCAGATGATGGATCCGACGCCTCCTGGCGCCGGGCACTCTTTCGAGTCCCCGCGGCCTTCTTCTTGGCCTTCTTATCCGGCACCACATAGGGTGCCGGAACCAGCAGCTTCGCCAAGCGGGCATCAGCTGGGTCTTCGGGCAAGGGAGCCGAACAGTTGATCTGTCCGGACTTCACCTTCCAACTCTGTCAAAGGAAAGGGAGCTTAGATCCCACATTGAGTTAAACTATGGAAAACCAATACCCTGTAAAAAGGTACAAACAACTTACCGCGCTAGCGTGACGCTGCGCGCTGAATCCGCGATCCTCGGTGGCGGATGCGGGGGCCTCGACGCCCTTGAAAAGCACCTTCCAGGCATCTTCGTACGTAGTGTCGAAGAGCCTGCTCAGAGTTCGGTGCTGCGTCGGGTTGAACTCCCACAGATTGAAGGCCCGTTGTTGACACGGGAGGATCAGGCGGATGAGCATAACCTGGACTACATTGAAAAGTTTGAGCTTCTTGTCCACCAGGGTTTGGACGCATGTTTGGAGTCTGGTCAGCTCTCCTTTTTTACCGCATGACAGGCCCGTCTCCTTCCAGGAGGTGAGCCGCGTAGGGGGTCCGGATCGAAACTCGGGGGCTGCGACCCATTCGGGGTCGCGCGGCTCGGTGATGTAAAACCACCCCGATTGCCACCCCTTTAGGGTCTCCACAAAGGAGTCCTCGAGCCATAAGACGTTGGCCATCTTTCCCACCATGGCGCCTCCGCACTCTGCCTGGTTGCCGCGCACCACCTTCGGCTTGACATTGAAAGTCTTGAGCCATAGGCTGAAATGGGGGCGGATGCGGAGGAAAGCCTCGCACACGACGATAAACGCCGAGATGTTGAGGACAAAGTTCGGGGCCAGATCATGGAAATCCAGGCCATAGTAGAACATGAGCCCCTGGACAAATGGGCGAAGAGGGAAGCCCAGTCCGCGGAGGAAATGGGGGAGGAACACCACCCTCTCATGGGGCCTAGGGGTGGGGATGAGCTGCCCCTTTTCGGGAAGCCGGTACGCAATGTTGTTAGACAAGTATCCGGCCTTCCTCAGTTTTTTGATGTGTCCCTCCGTGACGGAGGAGACCATCCACTTGCCTCCCGCTCCGGACATGGCTGGAGAAGGTTGAGGTAGGGAGTGCGGACTTGGGCACTGGAGCTCGAGTGCGCGAGAATGGATAAGCAAGGGAGAAAGAAGGCGTAGGTGAAAAGGTGGATCCTTATCCCCTTATATGGGTGGACGCAACTACGTGTCCCCACCAACCTGGTAAAACTCGCTTATCTCCAAGCGCCGTAATCAATGGCACGGTTGGGTTACCCACGCTCGTATGGATGAGAATCCCGGAATAAGGGGACACGATCTCTGCTTTAACAAGACGTGCCAAGGAAACCGCCCCGCATGACGCGCTGAGGTGGGATAATGAAACGACTCGGATAAAGGCTTGGCCATGGTGTGTCACACTACGGAATATGTCAGCAGATTAGATTTGTGTAAATATTATTCTCTCTATGGCAACATGTGGAAACTTATTTTGCAGAGCTAGACACTATCTTTGTGTTCAAAATCTTCTATGAAGTACTTGGAGGAGGAACCCGCCTTGCAATGCCGAAGACAATCTGCGCGCCGGACTCGTTGTCATTGAAGCCTGGTTCAGGGGCTACTGAGGGAGTCCTGGATTAGGGGGTGTCCGGATGGCCGGACTATACCTTCAGCCGGACTCCTGGACTATGAAGATACAAGATTGAAGACTTCGTCCCGTGTCCGGAAGGGACTTTCCTTGGCGTGGAAGGCAAGCTTGGCGATACGGATATGCAGATCTCCTACCATTGTAACCGACTTTGTGTAACCCTAACCCTCTCCGGTGTCTATATAAACCGGAGGGTTTTAGTCCATAGGACAACATACACAACACAATCATACCATAGGCTAGCTTCTAGGGTTTAGCCTCTCTGATCTCGTGGTAGATCTACTCTTGTACTACCCATATCATCAATATTAATCAAGCAGGACGTAGGATTTTACCTCCATCGAGAGGGCCCGAACCTGGGTAAAACTTCGTGTCCCTTGCCTCCTGTTACCATCCGGCCTAGACGCATAGTTCGGGACCCCCTACCCGAGATCCGCCGGTTTTGACACCGACAGCGCACCTTCGGCTCATTTCAGTTCTTGTAGTCATCGCTAGGTGGTTGACAAACCTTGTTACAATTCTTGTTACTTCTAGTGTTCTTCGTACTGCCATGACTAATGGTGAATAGATCGGAAGTTTTTTTGCAAAAAGAAGTGCATCCATGGAGGCTTGATTTCAGTTTTTTACATAGAAGACAAAATCCTACCAAACTCCAGAAATGCCTTCAACAAAGAAATGATATGGAACACCACCATTGCCAAGTACAACTAGTACAAGTCAGACCTGGTGCTTTTACTGCGGATCTTGAAACTCTACTCCAAAGTACCACTGCCTTTACTTTCATTGAAGAAGCCACTGCTGCAAACCAGGTTGTCATGCATCGACAGTCGTACATGCTCATAGTCCCAACGTGGACATCAACACACAATCGGACGGATCAATGGTTTAGGAACGTCGAGCATTCAAGTAAATGAAACTGTTGGCAAGGCATCGCGAGTGTCTGATAACTCGTCATGCGCCATGTGCGTCACTCACTTCTGTTGGGGAACACAATATTTCAAAAAGATTCCTATGATCACGCAAGATCTATCTAGGAGATGCATAGTAAGGAGACATGAGAGTGTGTCCACGTACCATCATAGACCGAAAGCGGAAGCGTTTAGTAACGCGGTTGATGTAGTCGAATGTCTTCACGATCCAACCGATCCAAGTACCGAACGTACGACACCTCCGAGTTCTGCACACGTTCAACACGATGCCGTCCCTCGAGCTCTTGATCCAGTTTAGGACAAGGGAGAGTTCCGTCAGCACGATGGCATGGCAACGATGATGATGAAGTTACCGGCGCAGGGCTTCGCCTAAGCACTACGACGATATGACCGAGGTGGTAAACTGTGGAGGGGGGCACCGCACACGGCTAAGAGATTGTCTGTTGTGCTATTGGGGTGCCCCTGGCCACGTATATAAAGGATGGAGGGAGAGAGGAGGCCAGCCAGGTTGGGCGCGCCAGGGGAGGAGTCCTATTTGGACTCCTAGTCCAAGTAGGATTCACCCCCTTTTCCTTTCTTCCACGGGAAGGAAAGGAAGGAGGGGAGAAGGAGAAGGAAGGAGGGGGCCGCTGTCGGTGTCAAAACCGGCGGATCTCGGGTAGGGGGTCCCGAACTATGCGTCTAAGGTCGATGGTAATAGGAGACAAGGGACACGATGTTTACCCAGGTTCGGGCCCTCTCTACGGAGGTACTACCCTACGTCCTGCTTGTTTGATATTGATGAATATGTGTGTTACAAGAGTTGATCTACCTCGAGATCGTAATGGCTAAACCCTAGAGGTCTAGCGTGTATGGCTATGATAATGAGTGTCCTATCCGGACTAAGTCCTCCGGTTTATATAGACATCGGGAGGATCTAGGGTTACACAAGGTCGGTTACAAAGAAGGGAATCTACATATCCGGTCGCCAAGCTTGCCTTCCACGCCAAGGAGAGTCCCATCCAGACACGGGCGCAGTCTTCGGTCTTCGTCTCTTCATAGCCCATCAGTCCGGCCCATGTCTAACAGGCCGGACGCCCGAGGACCCATGTCACATCCTAGTTAGCCATGCATTAGAGTGTTGCATCATGTTTATTCTTTCACCAGAAACCTGAAATGGGGATGACAGAACCCCCAGTTCCCTCTGAAACCAACTAGGGTTTACAAAAAAACTTTTTCAATGAATCTGAAATGCCCTTCTAAAATGCCCATCATTTTTGTCTTGGTTCAGAACCTCTGCCAAAAGTGGTGCACATTTTCCTAGGCCAGCTTAGGGTTTTTGAATTAAATCATAAATATTTGAATTTGGGCATTTAAAATTATATAAAATATTTAAATGCTCAAATATCCCCAAACTAAAATGTTTCATGTTGGAAATAATCCAACTATGGACCAGGAGTAGTTTGGTGATTTTAGGAGTAGCCTAAGTATTTTATTTAATTCAACAAAGTTGCAGAAGTATTAAAAAAACAAAAAACAGAAAGAAATGGAAAAAAAGCTTACTTGGCGCCTGCCCCGGCCCACCTGCCGGCCCAGCCCAGCGCCGCTCCAGCGAACTGCTTGCCGGCCAGGCAGGCAGGCAGGTGCCCGACGGCGACCGCAGCGCACGCCACGCACCTGCTCGCCGCCTCGCCACTCCCCTCGCCCGGTGACGTCGTGGATCAGCCTCCCTCGCTCCCCCGAACCCCCCAGACACCCCCTCTCCTCTCCAGCTCCTCCCCCTCGCGCTCCCTCGCCATGGCCGACGCCACCATCGCCGTGCCTTCGTCGTAGCCGTGCTCCCCGCCACCCGTGCGTCCTCTCATTGTGTCCAGGAGCTCCGCCGCTGTCCACTCCATCGAGCAAGCCGAGCCCCGAGCGCTCGCAACGCCCGAGTCCACCGCAACGACCTCGCCCGAACCGCCGTCGCCGGAGATCCCCTTCAACGTCGTCGTCGCTCCGGTCCATCTCCGGCCACGCCAAGGGCTTCGTCGCACTCACTGTGAGCTTAGCCATCTTCCCCTCCCTTCCGTTCTTGCTCCCGAGCCGTGTAGCAACCTCCCGGAGCTCAACCGCACCCACCGCCATGGAGCTCGTCGCCGACGTGCTCCCAGTCACCCTCCGGCCACAAACTGGTGTCCATCATACTCACCGTGTCACTTAGCACCTAGCTAGCCACTCCCCGAGCCTCACCGACCCCTCTAGCGTCAAGTTCGTTGTCGGCCGAACCCCGGTGGCCGCCAAAGTCGTCGCCGGCGCCAACTCCGGCCACCCCGACCCCAACGGACTCCACCAAGAGCTGCGGCTCGTCCCCAGCTCCACTCCGGTGGTTTCCGCGACCCATTTGGTGGCCGAAACGGCCAAAACCACTTCCGCCGCCGCGTCGGGCTCGCCGGCGGCTAAACGCCGGTGCAGCCGACCCGGGTTTGACCACGGGTGGGCCCTGGTTGACTCCCCTGAGTCAATGACAGGTGGGGCCCAGCCCTGTTAATTAAACAGGTTTAGTTTTATTTAAACTTTAATTAATTTAATCACCCTGACATGCGGGACCCACTGTCAGGTTTGACCCGGACGTGTTCCGTTGACCTGCTGACGTCACACTGACGTCAGGCTGACGCAATAATTGATTTTCTGGAATTAATCTAATATAGGAAATTCCAGAATATAATTTAAACTTCAAAAATTCATAACTTTTATTCTGTAACTCCAAATCAGACAAATTATATATGAAAAATGATCAGAAAAATTCAATCTATCCATCTGTACTATTTTCATGCATGATTAAACAAGTTAACCTGATGTTTAATGCAGAACAAGGAAAAGCACTTTAAAAGGCCATGTTTGAGTTTGAAATTTGAATCTTTGATTCAAATTGGTTCAAACCCTTCTGGTCTTAGTTGCATTAGCCCAACACACTCATATTGCTATGTTTCATGCATGCATCATATTGTTGCACATTGTTTGGTGATGGTTGTGTATCGGTGTTCTTGGCGGCAGGATCTGCCTCCGAGGAGTATCGTGATTACCCTAACGAAGAACCGTATCAGTGCATCGAACCATCAGGCAAGCAACCAACCATTGATCATATCGATACAATCCCATGTTCTCGCTCCTGCTCTCTTTACTGCATTAAGACAACGCGTTTCAAACTGCTGTGTGCTACGGTAGTTGAACCCACTTCCTCTGCATGACCTGTCATTGCCACAGTAACTAGATGAAACCCACTAGCATGTGTAGGAGTTGATTGAGCCATATGTATGTGTTGTTCCTACCTTGCTATGCCTGCTATGCTTAGAGTCGTGTCAGGTCTGGTTCATCTGGGTGATGGGCTAGAGTGAAATGATTATGTCGGTAATGAAAGTGGTGTGGTGAACACGATTTGGTAAAGGTATCGATGAGAGGCCATGTAGGAGTACATGGTGGGTTGTTTCATTGAAGCCGACCTTAAGCACTGAGATCTGTATGTGTGATTTAAGATACAGCTACTACCATGCATTGGGCCCTGAAATATGACCCGCTCGACTTCTTATTCACCATAGCTCTCTGTCCAGGAGTTGCAAGTAGTTTCTGGTGTTTGTAGCCTACTGGAGGCCATGGACAGCGCTGACCGTAGGGGTGGGCTGTGATGCGGTAGGTACGTGGCACGGTGTACCGAATACCCGTTAGGTATCTCGGGAACCCTGTTCACATCGTTCGGGGCCGTATGGGAAACCTCGGCCGGACTCCCTGCGGATGGAACCTGGATAGGCGATAAACCTGGACTAGAGACTTAAGTGTTTAGGTAGGTCATGGTCTACACCCACGTCAGCTTTCGCTTGAAGTCTGCCGAGCACATGTCATGTGCAGACGCTAAGTGGTGGAAACATGTATGAAGAAGTACACCCCTGCAGGGTTATCATGATCTATTCGAATAGCCGCGTCCGCGGTAAAGGACTACTTGGTTGCCTATACAGTTCATAGACAAGTAAATGGAAACTGCTAAAAGCCGCAAGATAAGTGTGAGTGCCGAGGATGGCTCTTCCGTAGGAAGACGGAGGTGGATCCTCGGTAGTGTATTAAAGTGGTGAGTAGTGGACTCGTGTACGCAAAACCGTTTCAATTGGAGTCTCGTAGGTTAGCCTAGCCAAGAGTCAAAGCTGGCTTGCTGCAACAACTCCACCAACCCTTTTGATAATATGCATGTATGTAGGATCTGATGTAAGTCTTGCTGAGTACCTTTGTACCCATGTTGCTATAATTTACATTTTTACAGAAGACGCTGCAACCCCTTCTGATGGGTTCTACGTAGACGTTGACATCAATGAGTAGGCTAAAGGCCCAGGTGGTGATCCTGAGCTTGTGAAGGACCACGTAGTATAGCTAGGCTTTCCAAGCCTCTTTTATTTTACTAGTTGTCTGTACTCAGACAAGTTACTTCCGCTGCTGGTTTGTATGATTGTATGACTTGAATGCTGGGTCGTGTGACCCGTACCTTTGTGTATATTATGTATGGCTCTCTGAGCCTTAAATAAAGTGCTTGTGTCATAGAGTCATGTTGTGATGCCTTGTTGTATTTGCACATATCGGGCATATTGTGTGTATGATTGAAATGCTTGGTATGTGTGGGATCTGACTATCTAGTTGTTTATCTTTAGTAGCCTCTCTTACCAGGAAATGTCTCCTAGTGTTACCGCTGAGCCATGGTAGCTTGCTACTGCTCTGGAACACTTAGGCTGGCCGGCATGTGTCCTTCTTCGTTCCGGTGTCTGTCCCTTCGGGGAAATGTCACGCATTGAGTACCGGAGTCCTGTTAGCCCGCTACAGCCCGGTTTACTGGAGTCCTGCTAGCCCAGTGCTACAGACCGGACCCACTTGCTGATGACTGACACGTTCGAAGCTGGGTCATGGATGCCTGTCCCTGTAAGTCTGTGCCACTTTGGGTTTACGACTAGTCATGTCAGCCCGGGCTCCTTATCATATGGATGCTAGCGACACTATCATATACGTGAGCCAAAAGGCGCAAACGGTCCCGGGCAAAGGTAAGGCGACACCCGTGGGTATACCGTGCGTGAGGCCGCAAAGGGATATGAGGTGTTACGAGCTAGATCGATGTGACATCGAGTCAGGGTCCTGACAGCGTTGGTATCAGAGCCGGACTGCCTGTAGGTTCTCCAAGCCAAACTGGTCGATGTTGAGTCTAGAAATTCTTTAGTTATATGTAGGGGAATTGTTTGCGGGTTGGCACGTAAGGCTCTTTTTACTCCTTTATCTTATGACATTCTGATCTGAGTCAGTCTATTCTTCCACCGGGGGTTAAGGAATTAGGATCTATTCTCTCTATCAGGATCACGTGTTACTAATCAGTAGTACCTTATAGGGTTGATGGAAACAAGCCTAGTTCAGTTCTTCTACCACGTTATGTTGTTAGGATGGATTCAGAACTTTGATATGATGATGTTGCGTGTGTATGAAATCCTTTGTCAAATGTCTCAAAATCCTTCTTGAGCATTTACAGCTGTTATGCTGCCGAAATTTTGCTAGAAATTCTAATGCCTTTGCATTATGATTGTGCTTTCAGATGGCCACTCGCGACCTCAATCAAGTGGTTCGCCTGACTCGATGCCTAGATGTACCCGGCCATACTGCCATGTTGGTCAGGGTAATGAATGAGGCTGGATACCGTTGGTATCCTGAGTACACGGTCGAAGAGCAATTCCGAGATTTTAATCAAAGTCAGTATCTCTGCACTGTCAGGATATTTCCATCTTATCCTGGGTCCACCGAGCCCCTTCACTGCTCCTATGGACTCAGGGTTACTATTGAGATGGCTGTGCAGGACGCCGCCTACTCTATGATGACCATCATGCGAGTCAGATCCGGTCTATTTCGGGACTCTGATTTCCGGTATATGCCAGGATCACTTCCGGGAGCACAAGGGTATCTCCAGGCTATCTATGCTGACCCCACCCAGGAGGATTCACGGACTCGCACCACTGCTGAGATGCTCGAGGATAAGGACCGTGAAAATCGGGCCTTGAGGTTAGAGCTCTTCAATACCCGTGCTGACCACTGGGCCACATTGACTCGGTTTGCACCGGCGGTGCAAGCTGGATATTCGGATATGCGCGATCTCTATCCTGTGAGATCTGCTCTGCCAGACGTGATGGGTTGGCGTGATGTAGGAGGCATCACCCCACCTCGCGGTCCCCGCAGGCCATCGTCTGTTGGTCCAAGACCTCATCCTAGCCCCTATGGTCCACAAGCCCCGCGAGATCGTCTGTTTCCGGATGATCATGTTGAGCTTCCAGGCTATGGAGGTGACTTCTACGAGGACTACTACGGATCGGTCTGAGTTAGTGGTAGTATCACTAGTTCGTGTTAGCTGTGTCGTCTATCATCCTGCGTGACTTGTGGGATATGACCTGGTTTGTATCGCCTTCCGGAGGTGTAGAAAAATAATGTATAGGAGCTTGGAATGCCTCCGATGAGATGTAATCCTCTTTTCACCGTAATAGTACCTTGTTTGGTCTTGTACTAAACCCTGTATGGTGTGTATGACGATGGAATAAAGAAGCAGTTTCTGTATCTACCATGTCATACGGATGATCATCTTGCATTCCGAGTTATTCCTTACATTCTGTATCCTATGTCGGAATTTTATCATTCTGACTAGATCATTGTCTTGTTTACCTAGGATGGTCAACACGCGCACTAACCCTGCTCCTCAAGAGCAGGCCGAAGGCAGTGAAGTCAGGAATGCAAATCTGCCTCATCCTCCTTCCCTAGCCGAAGTTATGATGGAAGCCGAAAGAAACAAGCGGGAGACCAACCGTTTGTTGGAGCGTATTGAACAGAACACGGCACACCATCAGAGGACTAACGTGGTGTCACTCAGTGATTTTATCAAGTTACATCCACCCACGTTCCACCACTCCGTCGAGCCTCTCGACACTGATGATTGGCTTCGCAGTATTTCTCACAAACTACGTTCCGCACTGGTAGCGGAGGCTGACAAGGTCACCTTTGCTGCATATCATCTTGAAGGCCCCGCCAGTCTATGGTGGGAGAATTATGGAGCTATGCGCCCAGCGGGCCATGTCACTACTTGGACTGAATTCAGCGAGGCTTTCCATGAACATCACATTCCGGAGGGTCTCATGGACCATAAACGTGAGGAATTTTGCAGTTTCACTCAGGGCCGACTCTCTGTGGATGCTTACAGCAGGGAGTTCGGTAACCTCGCACGATATGCAACTGAGGAAGTTTCTACTGATGCCAAGAAGCAAGCAAGGTTCAGTAAAGGGCTTAGTCCTGAGCTTCGCCGCGACCTCCGTCTGCATGAGTGCACATCTTTTCAGAAACTTGTTAACAAGGCCATCAGTGCTGAAACTGGTCAGACTGATTATGATGCAACACGCAAGCATGGCCGTGACATGGGTTCCTCATCCGGTGCTGGTCCTCAGAAGCGCCGCGTGTGGGTGCCCAACACTGCCCTGCCACCCAGGTTCACACCGAGGCCATCCTTCCAGGCGCCTCGCCCCGTTCAACAGTCTGCACCAGCCAAGCCCTATGGTGGTCCAACCAACAACGCTCCTCCATGTACCAGTTCCGTGACTTGTTTCAAGTGTGGGGAATCTGGTCACTATATGCGTGAGTGTCCCCAGACCAACCCCAACCAATCTGCTAAAGCTGTTGGCCGTGGCAAGCCGACAGGGAAAGTGTTCCACGCCAAGCCGGCCACCGCTACACGTGGCCATGTCAACTGTATCTCTGCCGAGGAAGCTCAAGAGGATCCCAACGTCGTTCTTGGTACGCTCCTTGTTAATTGCCACCCGGCATCTGTTCTTTTCGATACAGGAGCCTCTCATTCATTTATATCCGAGAACTATGCTCGTTTGCATAACACCGCATTCTGTAACATGCCATCCACTATGGAAATTTCTACTCCCGATTCTAGATGGCAGACCTCCAGGGTAAGTTATGGAAATGAAATCCAAGTCGACAGACTTGTTTTCCTTGCATCTTTGATAGCTCTCAAATTTTCAGATATTAATATCATTTTGGGTATGGACTGGATGTCAGCTCATCATGCCAAAATTGATTGCTTCTCTAGGACTGTTCAACTCACTCATCCTTCGGGGAAGATAGTCAATGTCTTGACCCGATTAGCCGAGCGACAGTTATATTCTCTTAACGCCAGCCCTTTGCCAGACCTTGAGGACGCTCCGGTAGTCCGTGACTTCCCGGATGTCTTCCCAGAGGAATTGCCAGGTGTTCCACCTGACAGGGATGTTGAGTTCGTAATAGACCTCATTCCAGGAACCGTTCCGATTGCTAGAAGACCCTATAAGATGGCACCACTAGAACTAGCCGAGCTTAAGAAACAACTCGATGAGTCCTTGAAAAAGGGTTTCATCCGACCTAGTTCATCTCCGTGGGCTTGCCCCGTCCTCTTCGTCAAGAAGAAGGATGGTACGGACCGGATGGTTGTAGATTATCGACCTGTCAATTTGGTCACAATCAAGAACAAATATCCGCTTCCCAGGATCAATGACCTGTATGATCAGCTCGCTGGATCCTCAGTCTTCTCCAAGATGGATTTGAGGTTGGGCTACCATCAAATCAAAATCAGAAACGGGGACATTCCTAAAACGGCCTTTGTTACTCGTTATGGCCAATACGAGTACACCGTCATGTCCTTCGGTTTAACCAACGCTCCAGCCACCTTTTCTCGGTTAATGAACTCAATCTTCATGGAGTATTTGGATAAATTCGTCGTGGTTTACCTAGATGATATACTCATCTACTCCAAGAACGAGGAGGAACATGCCGAACATCTAAGGCTAGTGTTGAAGAAACTTCGAGAGCACCGCCTTTATGCCAAGTTTTCCAAATGTGAATTTTGGTTGTCAGAAGTGACCTATCTGGGTCATGTAATATCTGGTAAAGGTATTGCTGTTAACCCTGAGCGAGTTCAAGCCGTCCTTAATTGGACTCCACCTGAATCGGTCAAGCAAGTTCGGAGTTTTCTGGGCTTAGCGAGCTATTGCCGTCGCTTTGTCGAAAACTTCTCCAAAGTTGCTAAACCTCTAACCGAACTCCTCAAGAAGGATAAAAAGTTTGATTGGACTCCAAAATGTGAGCACAGTTTTCAGGAACTGAAAAGACGCCTGACTTCTGCTCCCGTTCTGGTACCGCCTGACTTCTCTAAGGACTTTGTTATCTACTGCGACGCCTCGCGACAAGGACTAGGTTGCATCCTCATGCAAGATCGACACGTAATTGCTTACGCCTCACGGCAATTGCACCCACATGAGGAGAATTATCCTACTCATGATCTAGAGCTTGCAGCCGTAGTCTATGCACTTAGGACCTGGCGACATTACCTCCTCGGTAACCGTTGCGAAATATTCACTGATCACCAAAGTCTGAAGTACATTTTCACCCAACCGGATTTGAATCTCAGGCAAAGACGTTGGGTTGAGTTGATCACAGATTTCGACTTAGGAATAACTTACACCCCAGGGAAAGCCAACGTCATGGCTGATGCGCTAAGTCGTAAATGTTATTGTAACAACCTGATGTTACAACAAAGTCAACCGCTTCTCCATGAGGAATTTCGGAAGCTTAACCTTCACATTGTTCCTCAAGGATTTCTTTCCACCTTGGTGGCGAAACCTACTCTTACGAATCAAATCATCGCTGCCCAGAAGCGAGATAAGGGAATATCTAAAATCAAGGGGAACATTGCTAGCGGAGGTGCTAGTTGTTTCTCCACAAATGATCATGGTGTTGTGTACTTTGAGAACCGTTTAGTGGTTCCCAAGAACCAGCATCTACGACAGTTGATCCTTAAGGAGGCTCATGAATCTCCTCTCACCATTCATCCCGGTAGTACTAAGATGTATCAGGACCTACGCCAGAGGTTCTGGTGGACTAGGATGAAGAGGGAAATTGCTCAGTATATTGCTAATTGCGACGTCTGTCGTCGTGTAAAAGCAGAGCATCAACGGCCTGCTGGCACCCTTCAGCCCCTAGCTATTCCTGAGTGGAAATGGGATAAAATTGGTATGGATTTCATTATCGGTTTCCCAGGACCAAGAGAGGGAATAATGCTATCTTTGTCGTTGTCGATCGTCTTTCCAAAGTGGCCCATTTCTTACCTGTTCGTGAGAGTATAACCGCTAGTCAGCTGGCAGACTTATACATCTCCCAAATAGTGTCTCTCCATGGTGTTCCCTTGGAAATTAACTCGGATCGAGGAAGTATCTTCACCTCTCGATTTTGGGAAAGTTTCCAAAATGCTATGGGAACCCGTCTCTCCTTTAGCACCGCTTTTCACCCCCAATCGAGTGGTCAGGTAGAACGCATCAACCAGATTCTAGAAGACATGCTTCGAGCCTCTGTTATCTCATTCGGAATGGATTGGGAGAAGTGCCTTCCATTTGCCGAATTCGCTTACAACAACAGCTATCAATCTAGCTTGGGTAAAGCCCCTTTTGAGGTTCTCTATGGACGACGGTGTCGAACACCCCTTAACTGGTCAGAGACCGGGAAAGACAATTCTTTGGCCCGGATATGATTCAGGAAGCAGAAGAGCAAGTTCGCATCGTTCGTGAAAAGTTGAAAACAGCCCAATCCCGTCAGAAGAGTCAATATGACCGAAAACATAAGGCTATGACTTTCGAGATTGACGAGAAGGCTTACCTTCGGGTTACCCCTCTGAAGGGAACCCATCGTTTCGGTATCAAAGGCAAATTGGCTCCTCGTTACATTGGACCTTTTCGCATTCTCGCCAAACGAGGAGAAGTTGCCTACCAGTTGGAACTACCTCCGCACCTCTCCAGAGTTCACGATGTCTTCCACGTTTCTCAACTCAGGCGTTGCTTCTTGGATCCTATCCGTGGAGTGGACCACGAAACGCTTGATCTCCAAGATAATCTTACATATCGAGAGTACCCCATTCGTATCCTCGATCAGGCCGAGCGTACCACTCGACGTCATAATATCAAGTTTCTCAAAGTACAATGGTCGCACCATTCTGAGGATGAAGCAACTTGGGAAAGGGAGGATCGTCTTCGACTTGAGTATCCCGCCTTCTTTCCGGAGGAACCCAAATCTCGGGACGAGATTCTTTTGAGTGGGGGTGAGTTGTCACATCCTAGTTAGCCATGCATTAGAGTGTTGCTTCATGTTTATTCTTTCACCAGAAACCTGAAATGGGGATGACAGAACCCCCAGTTCCCTCTGAAACCAACTAGGGTTTACTAAAAAACTTTTTCAATGAACCTGAAATGCCCTTCTAAAATGCCCATCATTTTTGTCTTGGTTCAGAACCTCTGCCAA
Organism: Triticum dicoccoides; assembly: GCF_002162155.2. Classification (NCBI taxonomy): domain Eukaryota; kingdom Viridiplantae; phylum Streptophyta; class Magnoliopsida; order Poales; family Poaceae; genus Triticum; species Triticum dicoccoides. The sequence continues at coordinate 689,534,667 of NC_041382.1, read as the reverse complement.
AAGTGGTGCACATTTTCCTAGGCCAGCTTAGGGTTTTTGAATTAAATCATAAATATTTGAATTTGGGCATTTAAAATTATATAAAATATTTAAATGCTCAAATATCCCCAAACTAAAATGTTTCATGTTGGAAATAATCCAACTATGGACCAGGAGTAGTTTGGTGGATTTAGGAGTAGCCTAAGTATTTTATTTAATTCAACAAAGTTGCAGAAGTATTAAAAAAACAGAAAACAGAAAGAAATGGAAAAAAAAGCTTACCTGGCGCCTGCCCCGGCCCACCTGCCGGCCCAGCCCAGCGCCGCTCCAGCGAGCTGTTTGCCGGCCAGGCAGGCAGGCAGGTACCCGACGGCGACCGCAGCGCACGCCACGCACCTGCTCGCCGCCTCGCCACTCCCCTCGCCCGGTGATGTCGTGGATCAGCCTCCCTCGCTCCCCCGAACCCCCCAGACACCCCCTCTCCTCTCCAGCTCCTCCCCCTCGCGCTCCCCCGCCATGGCCGACGCCACCATCGCCGTGCCTTCGTCGTAGCCGTGCTCCCCGCCACCCGTGCGTCCTCTCATCGTGTCCAGGAGCTCCGCCGCTGTCCACTCAGTCGAGCAAGCTGAGCCCCGAGCGCTCGCAACGCCCGAGTCCACCGCAACGACCTCGCCCGAACCGCCGTCGCCGGAGATCCCCTTCAACGTCGTCGTCGCTCCGGTCCATCTCCGGCCACGCCAAGGGCTTCGTCGCACTCACTGTGAGCATAGCCATCTTCCCCTCCCTTCCGTTCTTGCTCCCGAGCCGTGTAGCAACTCCTGGAGCTCAACCGCACCCACCGCCGTGGAGCTCGTCGCCGACGTGCTCCCGGTCACCCTCCGGCCACAAACTGGTGTCCATCATACTCATCGTGTCACTTAGCACCTAGCTAGCCACTCCCCGAGCCTCACCGACCCCTCTAGTGTCAAGTTCGTTGTCGGCCGAACCCCGATGGCCGCCAAAGTCGTCGCCGGCACCAACTCCGGCCACCCCGACCCCAACGGACTCCACCAAGAGCTGCGGCTCGTCCCCAGCTCCACTTCGGTGGTTTCCGCGACCCATTTGGTGGCCGAAACAGCCAAAACCACTTCCGCCGCCGCGTCGGGCTCGCCGGCGGCTAAACGCCGGTGCAGCCGACCCGGGTTTGACCACGGGTGGGCCCTGGTTGACTCCCCTGAGTCAATGACAGGTGGGGCCCAGCCCTGTTAATTAAACAGGTTTAGTTTTATTTAAACTTTAATTAATTTAATCACCCTGACATGCGGGACCCACTGTCAGGTTTGACCCGGACGTGTTCCGTTGACCTGCTGACGTCACACTGACGTCAGGCTGACGCAATAATTAATTTTCTGGAATTAATCTAATATAGGAAATTCCAGAATATAATTTAAACTTCAAAAATTCATAACTTTTATTCTGTAACTCCAAATCAGACAAATTATATATGAAAAATGATCAGAAAAATTCAATCTATCCATCTGTACTATTTTCATGCATGATTAAACAAGTTAACCTGATGTTTAATGCAGAACAAGGAAAAGCACTTTAAAAGGCCATGTTTGAGTTTGAAATTTGAATCTTTGATTCAAATTGGTTCAAACCCTTCTGGTCTTAGTTGCATTAGCCCAACACACTCATATTGCTATGTTTCATGCATGCATCATATTGTTGCACATTGTTTGGTGATGGTTGTGTATCGGTGTTCTTTGCGGCAGGATCTGCCTCCGAGGAGTATCGTGATTACCCTAACGAAGAACCGTATCAGTGCATCGAACCATCAGGCAAGCAACCAACCATTGATCATATTGATACAATCCCATGTTCTCGCTCCTGCTCTCTTTACTGCATTAAGACAACGCGTTTCAAACTGCTGTGTGCTACGGTAGTTGAACCCACTTCCTCTGCATGACCTGTCATTGCCACAGTAACTAGATGAAACCCACTAGCATGTGTAGGAGTTGATTGAGCCATATGTATGTGTTGTTCCTACCTTGCTATGCCTGCTATGCTTAGAGTCGTGTCAGGTCTGGTTCATCTGGGTGATGGGCTAGAGTGAAATGATTATGTCGGTAATGAAAGTGGTGTGGTGAACACGATTTGGTAAAGGTATCGATGAGAGGCCATGTAGGAGTACATGGTGGGTTGTTTCATTGAAGCCGACCTTAAGCACTGAGATCTGTATGTGTGATTTAAGATACAGCTACTACCATGCATTGGGCCCTGAAATATGACCCCGCTCGACTTCTTATTCACCCTAGCTCTCTGTCCAGGAGTTGCAAGTAGTTTCTGGTGTTTGTAGCCTACTGGAGGCCGTGGACAGCGCTGACCGTAGGGGTGGGCTGTGATGCGGTAGGTACGTGGCACGGTGTACCGAATACCCGTTAGGTATCTCGGGAACCCTGTTCACATCGTTCGGGGCCGTATGGGAAACCTCGGCCGGACTCCCTGCGGATGGAACCTGGATAGGCGATAAACCTGGACTAGAGACTTAAGTGTTTAGGTAGGTCGTGGTCTACACCCATGTCGGCTTTCGCTTGAAGTCTGCCGAGCACATGTCGTGTGCAGACGCTAAGTGGTGGAAACATGTATGAAGAAGTACACCCCTGCAGGGTTATCATGATCTATTCGAATAGCCGCGTCCGCGGTAAAGGACTACTTGGTTGCCTATACAGTTCATAGACAAGTAAATGGAAACTGCTAAAAGCCGCAAGATAAGTGTGAGTGCCCAGGATGGCTCTTCCGTAGGAAGACGGAGGTGGATCCTCGGTAGTGTATTAAAGTGGTGAGTAGTGGACTCGTGTACGCAAAACCGTTTCAATTGGAGTCTCGTAGGTTAGCCTAGCCAAGAGTCAAAGCTGGCTTGCTGCAACAACTCCACCAACCCTTTTGATAATATGCATGTATGTAGGATCTGATGTAAGTCTTGCTGAGTACCTTTGTACTCATGTTGCTATAATTTACATTTTTACAGAAGACGCTGCAACCCCTTCTGATGGGTTCTACGTAGACGTTGACATCAATGAGTAGGCTAAAGGCCCAGGTGGTGATCCTGAGCTTGTGAAGGACCATGTAGTATAGCTAGGCTTTCCAAGCCTCTTTTATTTTACTAGTTGTCTGTACTCAGACAAGTTACTTCCGCTGCTGGTTTGTATGACTGTATGACTTGAATGCTGGGTCGTGTGACCCGTACCTTTGTGTATATTATGTATGGCTCTCTGAGCCTTAAATAGAGTGCTTGTGTCATAGAGTCATGTTGTGATGCCTTGTTGTATTTGCACATATCGGGCATATTGTGTGTATGATTGAAATGCTTGGTATGTGTGGGATCTAACTATCTAGTTGTTTATCTTTAGTAGCCTCTCTTACCGGGAAATGTCTCCTAGTGTTACCGCTGAGCCATGGTAGCTTGCTACTGCTCTGGAACACTTAGGCTGGCCGGCATGTGTCCTTCTTCGTTCCGGTGTCTGTCCCTTCGGGGAAATGTCACGCATTGAGTACCGGAGTCCTGTTAGCCCGCTACAGCCCGGTTTACCGGAGTCCTGCTAGCTCAGTGCTACAGCCCGGACCCACTTGCTGATGACCGACACGTTCGAAGCTGGGTCATGGATGCCTGTCCCTGTAAGTCTGTGCCACTTTGGGTTTACAACTAGTCATGTCAGCCCGGGCTCCTTATCATATGGATGCTAGCGACACTATCATATATGTGAGCCAAAAGGCGCAAACGGTCCCGGGCAAAGGTAAGGCGACACCCGTGGGTATACCGTGCGTGAGGCCGCAAAGGGATATGAGGTGTTACGAGCTAGATCGATGTGACATCGAGTCAGGGTCCTGACAACCCATTAGTCCAGGACTCCCTTAGTAGCCCCTGAACCTGGCTTTAATGACAAGGTATCCAACACGTAGTGCTGTCTTCGGCATTGCAAGGCAGGTTCCCCCTTCCGAACTCCAAAATAGTCTTCAGACGAATTGATCATGTCCGTACCTGTAACACACACCACACACAACCGTAGAGAGAATATAATAATACACGAGTCCAATCCACTGACAACTTTTACAACATGACATCATGTCCATCCGGTCATAATTTCGAACCTTTTTTGCCTGCTGCTCCATATTTTGAGACGCGGTTGCTATTGGCATGTCTTGTCAAGGAAGAGATCATGTCCCCTTATTACGGGATTCTCATCAATACGGGCGTGGGTAACCCAACCATGCCATTTATACAGCCCTCGGGAGCAGGTGAATTTTGAGGCGAGTAGGGTGGCTTTTTAATATTCACTGTCCTTATAAAGGAGATAAGGTTCTTCCTTCCTCACCCACGCCTTCTTCCTGCCTTTCCACCCTTGAGCTCCAGCGCCCAAGTTCTCATCCGCTTCCCACTCGAGAAAGCACTCAACCATGTCCGGATCCAGAGGTCAAGGAAAGTGTCGGTGTCAAAACCGGCGGATCTCGGGTAGGGGGTCCCGAACTGTGCGTCTAGGCCAGATGGTAACAGGAGGCAAGGGACACGAAGTTTTACCCAGGTTCGGTCCCTCTTGATGGAGGTAAAACCCTACGTCCTGCTTGATTAATATTGAAGATATGGGTGTTACAAGAGTAGATCTACCACGAGATCAGAGAGGCTAAACCCTAAAAGCTAGCCTATGGTATGATTGTATGTTGTGATTGTTGTCCTACCGACTAGAACCCTTCGGTTTATATAGACACCGAAGGGGGTTAGGGTTACACAAGGTCGGTTACAAAGGAGGAGATATCCATATACGTATTGCCTAGCTTGCCTTCCACACCAAGTAGAGTCCCATCCGGACACGAGACGAAGTCTTCAATCTTGTATCTTCATAGTCTAACAGTCCGGCCAAAGGAGATAGTACGGCTGTCCGGAGACCCCCTAATCCAGGACTCCCTTAGTAGCCCATGAACCAGGCTTCAATGACGATGAGTCCGGCGCGCAGTTGTCTTCGGCATTGCAAGGCGGGTTCCTTCTCCGAATACATCGCAGAAGAATTTGGATACGAGGATAGTGTCCGACCCTGCAAAATAAGTTCCACATTTCACCATAGAGAGAATAATGTTTTCGCAGATCTAATCCGCTAGCTTGTTTTGGCAACATGACGTTACGTCATGGCCCGGTGATTATTCGAACCGTTTCTTTTAACCAGCCCCGCACATATCGCGAGGCAGTTTTTCGACCCGTCTTGTCAAAGCAGAGATCGTGTCCCCTTAGTACGGGATTCTCATCAATACGGTCGTGGGTAACCCAACCGCGCCATCAATTGCGGCGCTTGGGGGATAAGCAAGTTTTACCAGGCAAGTGGGGACGTTTAATTTTGTCCGCCCATATAAAGGGATAAGGATTTACCTTTCTATCCACGCCTTCTTCCTCCTCTGCTCATCCGCTCCCGCACACTCGAGCTCTAACGTCCAAGTCCTCACTTCCATCTCAACCTTCTCCAACGATGTCCGGAGCGGGAGGCAAGTGGATGGTCTCCTCCGTCATGGATGGAGACGTCAAGAAACTGAGGAGAGCCGGATACCTGCCCGACGATATCGCGCACCGGCTCCCAAATGAGGGACAACTCATCCCCACCCCCGAGCCCCATGAGAGGGTGGTATTCCTCACCCATTTCCTCCGCGGACTGGGATTCCCTCTCCATCCCTTCATCCGGGGGCTCATGTTTTATTACGGCCTGGATTTCCATGATCTGGCCCCAAACTTCATCCTCAACATCTCGGCGTTTATTGTGGTGTGCAAGGCCTTCCTACGCATCAAGCCCCACTTTAGCTTATGGATGAAGACCTTCAATGTCAAGCCGAAGGTAGTGAGCGGCCGCCAGGCGGAGTGCGGAGGCGCCATGGTGGGCAAGATGCCCAACATCACATGGCTCGAGGGCACCTTCGTGGACACCATAAAGGGGTGGCAATCGGGGTAGTTCTGTATCACCGAGCCACGCGACCCCGCATGGGTAGCGGCCCCCGAGTTCCGATCTGGCATCCCCATGCGGCTCACCTCCTGGAAAGAGAAGGGCCTATCCTGGGGTAATTCAAAAGAGCTGACCGGACTCCAGTCATGTATTCAGAACATGGTGGATAAGAAGCTCAAGCTTGTCAACATAGTCCAGGTTATGCTCGTTCGCCGGATACTCTCGTGCCAACAACGGGAGTTTACCTTGTGGGAGTTCAATCCGGCACAGCACCGAACTCCGAACAGTCTCTTTGACACGACTCATGAAGATGCCTGGAAGGTTCTGTTCAAGGGCGCCGCAGTCCCTCCCCCCACTACTGAGGATCGCGGATTCAGCGCGAAGCGCCATGCCAGTGCGGTAAGTTGTTTTACCTTTCACAGGATACTTGTTTTCTATATAGATTAATTCTATCCGGGATCTAAACTCCCGTGCCGTTAACAGGACTGGCAGAAGATGGTCGAACAAATCGACTATCCGACTCCCTTGCCCGAAGGCCCTGCAGACGCCCTTCTGGCGAAGATGTTGACTCCGGCCCCTTATAAGGTGCCGGAGAAGACCAAGAAGGCCAAGGGAGCTCGAAAGAGTTCCCGACACCAGGCGTCGTCGGACTCACCATCCGATGAGTCTGTGGCGCACTCTTCCCCGGAAGACGAGGAAGAGGAAGAAGAGGCTCCCCCACCGACTGGGGGAGACAAGAAAAGGAAGCCCCCCCCCCCCCAGCGGGGGAGGCCGGAGGGTCCAAGAAGGAAAGGACGCTCCTTCCGGACAGCTCTACCGCCGATGACGAAAGTGAAGACGAGTGGTTGCCCAGGGCCAAGCCCCAGGGGAGATCGTAAGTATTTGGATACCAAAGTAACCCATAGGATTCCTTTGTCACATTGCTTTCCCTAACGCCGAACTCAATTGTGCAGGCCGCCCCGAGCCAATATCGAGGTATCCCCGGACGGCTCCCTGGGCTCGTCGGACATGGATAGCGATCTAGTCCCGACCGCCACCTCCCCTCATCCAGCCGACGATGCCGAGGTGCTATCTCAAGAGGCACCGGATCGAGGGGGGACAGTCATGGAGGCGCCTTAAGGCGACCTTCCGGACTCCGGGAGCCGAGGGGACGGGGTCCTCGAGAGCTCCGAGTTCGGCCCTCAGCCGAACACCACACCGGACCCTCCAATAGCTCCGAGCTCGGGCAGGCGGTCCCCTTCTAAGGGGGGTGAGCCGCCTGTGCCGGTGACCTCTGTCCATCCAGAGGCGCCAGACACTATGTTGGAAGTGCTTCGCAGCGCTTCCATCGAGGAGGAGCACCGCACTATCATGAGTGCGGTGATCCAGAAGGTTCAGTCCGCCAAGAGCGGATTGACTGAAGCCTGTACTAGCCTTTAACAGGCTTCGAGGTAAGTGTTTTAAAATGTAGTATAAATATTACCGCATAGACAGTAGCCCCTGATGCTTTGTTCGGTGTTCACAAAGAAAAGCCGAACAGAGGATCAAATAATATCGCAGGAGTCTAATATAAGTATGTCAATATGCATATGCAGGCTTCGCTGCTGGCGTCCACCGCACTAACTGCGGAGGTCGCCATACTGAAGGAGGCCCTTGAGGGGTCCCAAAAAGAGCTCGGCCTTGCTAAGAGGCAGCTCGAGGAGAACAAGGGTAAGTAATACCCCGTCTATAGATCAGGAAAAGGACGCGATTGCTAAATGGCAGGATCATTATGTGTTTGCCAGGGGCCACGACCGAGGTGGCGACCCTGAAGCAGGCGCTGTCCCAGGCCGAAGAGAAGGCGGCCCAGGAGCGCACCGAGCGAGAGAGGCACGAGGCTTGGGTGGGCGAGGTGCAGCAAGAGCTCCAGGCTCTCGTGACGAAGCACGAGGCGTTGGAGCTTGACTTGAAGACGCGAGAGTCTGAGCTTGCCACGGCTCGTGAGAGCGCGAAGAGTGCCAAGGCCGAGGCCCAGAAGGCCCTTCAGGAGATCGACGCGATAAAGAAGATAGCGGCGGGTAAGGCTTTCTATATGCAAAGCAAGCATGTAAAAGTAAATTATCGATTACTTACCCGGATCCGGAGCTCTTTAGGAGCATTCGCAGATTTGCCCCGCAGTGTGTCCGATGCCGCACAATTTTACCAGGCCGAGGACGGTAGCTCGATGGAGAAGATGTTCTGGTCTCAGTATGCTAAGGCCGAACATCCGGTGTCGATGAGTGACCAGCTGAAGCAGATGGCCGAGCTACATAAGGCGGCCGATCAGGCCATGAAGGGCTTCATAGTCCGGTAGTGGCCTGGGGATGCCCTTCCGAACAGCTTCTTTGGCCTGGTGAGGCGGCTTGTGGATGCCTTCCCACGGCTGGAGGTTGTCAAGCGATCCGTCTGCATTGAAGGTGCACGCCGGGCCTTCGCCCGTGTAAAAACGCAGTGGGTCAAGCTAGACACCGTGAAGCTGATCAAGGAGGGGCCGCCGGAGGGCAAGGAGCACCGCCACCCCGAGATGTACTACGAGGGTGTTCTGCCGGGCTCCCATCTTATCGCGGATGAGTGTTCGCAAAATGTAATATTTGAATGAGACTTGCTCGGTTTGTCTGTGTGTATGAAAACTTGTATCGTATTCGCTATGCAACACTTGTGTGAATTTAAAATATTACCTTCTATTTGGCTGTTTATCCAATCTGAGAGATGGCTAGTCCTCGGCTTCTGCCCCCATGCCACGAGTGCCGGGGTGTTCGGGATAAACCTGAGCACTCTTGTTCCCATATTTGGGTCCTTCGAGGGAGGTGCTCATCACAACGAACAAGACAACCGGACTAATAATGCTTTATCACTCTCACTTAGCCATAGAATTCTATAATTTTAAATTTCGGCGAAGCCCCTGGTATTCGGAAGGCCGAATTCGGGGCGCGATACACACCTGTAGGCCGGACGGAGCCGACCATTCGCCCTAAGCGGCATAAGTGTTTAGGGACTCGAAAAACCTCGCCGAACAGCAACCAGTCTCTCGCCTTATCATGACAGTCAGTTTTAGCTTTCTCTACTGAGGTGCTCGGCCCGGCAGAACCGGGGCACAATCGCAGTAGTTCTCCTAGCGCTACATTAGCCGATAGAGCGGAACGTAAGGTACCAAAACATAGGAGCCGGGCAAACCCAACATTTGACCAAAGACATGATTCGGAGCTGATGCATATAATGCTATAAGTTCAGGGTGCCGCACTTGTGAAAGTGTTCGGACTTTTCACACCATATTGTGAGTACGTAAGCCCCTGGTGCATTGGCCATACCAGAGTGTACGGTTGCTAGGCGTCATTAATGAACACATAGATATGTATACATATAACAAAAATGCGATAATAGTCGTAATGTCATGCATTGTATATTAAAGAATTGCATTAAAGCAGAGTGATACAGATAGTGTAATAAGCAAAAGAGTAGGACTATGTCCCTTCCAAGGGCGAGCTGAGGAATTATATCAAATCTGTAATCCACCTGGGAATTCCGTAGTTGTCAGCCTCCTTGGTTGCTGTATCATGTGTTCGGCAATAGAGCTGCTGGACAGTGTTTCCAGAGATTGAAGTCCTGAAAGAAAAAGAAAAATAACCAAACGGGAAGCCCCTGTTGCGGTTTAGGCCGTGTTTTGGGGCGTGCTGTGGTTGTGCCCCCCCTCCCCACCTATGCCCATGGTATTTTTAATGCGTAATTATGTACGCGCAGCATGAACAACGCCGTTGGGCTGGGATTGGGGTGGCCGCCGTATTGCTACGCGAGCTCAGATCGCGCCAGGCGGTCTGTTTGCCGATTGCCCCGAGCGCGCTTGAAGGTGTCCGGGCTTTGAAATGCCGAACTGGTAGATTGCCTTGAGAGGCTGCTTTGTGCTTCTGCTGCAAGGGCCGCGGTGTGCTCCTCTATTCGGAGAGAGCTGAGGAGTTATGCATAATGTGGCACCGCATTGAATCTAGCGAATGCGGTTCGTCCGAGCAGCGCGTGGTAACCACTGCGGAACGGGACTATATCGAAGATTAACTCTTCACTTCCGAAGTTATCCAAGGATCCGAAGACCACTTCCAGTGTAATTGAGCCTGTGCAGTGGGCCTCTACGCCTGGAATGACGCCTTTAAAGGTCGTCTTTGTGGGTTTGATCCTTGAGGGGTCTATACCCATTTTGCGCACTGTGTCCTGATAAAGCAGGTTCAGGCTGCTGCCGCCGTCCATAAGGACTCGAGTGAGGTGAAATCCGTCGATGATTGGGTCTAAGACCAGTGCGGCAAATCCGCCGTGACAGATACTAGTGGGGTGGTCCCTACGATCGAAGGTGATCGGACAGGAGGACCAAGGGTTCAACTTTTGGGTGACTGGCTCCAGCGCATATACGTCCCTGAGCACATGCTTCCACTCCCTCTTGGGGATGTGGGTTGTGTATATCATGTTCACCGTCCGCACTTGCGGGGGAAACCTCTTCTGTCCTCCAGTGTGCGGCTGCCGGGGTTCTTCCTCGTCATCGCTATGCGGCCCCTTGTCCTTGTTTTCAGCAATTAACTTGCCAGCCTGCTTGAACACTCAACAATCCCTGTTGGTGTGATTGGCTGGCTTGTCTGGGGTGCCGTGTATTTGACACGAGCGATTGAGTATACGGTCCAAGCTGGACGGACCCGGCGTGCTTTGTTTGAATGGCTTTTTCCGCTGACCGGATTTAGAGCCTTTGAATCCGGCATTGACTGCTGTATCCTTAGTACTTTCGCCGTTAATGCGGCGCTTATGTTTGTTGCGATGTGATCTACTCTTGCCGTACTTGGTATCTAAGGTACCATGGTTCTTTGATATGTTGTTACTTCGAGCCAACTAGCTGTCTTCTCCCGCACAAAAGCGGGTCATGAGCGTCGTGAGGGCTGCCATAGATTTCGGTTTTTCCTGACCAAGGTGCCGGGCTAGCCACTTGTCTCTGATGTTGTGCTTGAAAGCCGCTAAGGCCTCCGCATCCGGACAATCGACGATTTGATTTTTCTTTGTAAGGAACCGAGTCCAGAATTGCCTGGCCGACTCTTCTGGCTGCTGAATTATGTGGCTCAAGTCATCGGCGTCTGGTGGTCGCACATAAGTGCCCTGAAAGTTGTCGAGGAATGCGGCTTCCAGATCTTCCCAACAGCTAATGGAGTCCGTTGTAAAGCTATTAAGCCAATGCCGCGCTGGTCCTTTGAGTTTTAGTCGGAGGTATTTGATGGCATGTAAGTCATCACCGCGGGCCATGTGGATGTGGAGGAGGAAGTCCTCAATCCATACCGCGGGATCTGTTGTGCCGTCGTATGATTCAATGTTTACAGGTTTGAAACCTTCTGGGAATTGATGTTCCATTACTTTGTCTGTGAAGCATAAGGGGTGTGCGGCGCCTCTGTATTGAGCTATATCACGACGCAGCTCGTATGGGTCCTGCCCGCTGTGTTCTTTTACTGTATCCAGCGTGATGTTTACCGTCTCGTAGAGTGGTGCGCCCTCGTGATCCGTAGATCGATCTTGAATGCTTTGCTTTGTCCTCCAATATGTCTTGCAGGTCTGGCGTATCTCCCCATGCCTTTTTATTTGGATGGCGTTGGGGTGGAGGCTGAGCTTTTGGCTGGAATGCCTCTCTATCGCGGCCACGAGGTGGCCGATCAGCCGTATCATATGCTTTTTCCTCCAGTCGGGGTAGTAACCTGCGCCTTGGGTAACTCTTGGAGGGACGATCGAGTTTATATTCCTCATCCGCGAGGACTTCAGTCCATTTGTTAGCTAGCAGGTCTTGATCAGCTTGAAGCTGCTGCTGCTTTTTCTTCAGGCTATTTGCCGTGGCCATAAGCCTTCGCTTGAAGCGCTCTTGTTCGACGGGATCCTCTGGTACGGCGAATTCATCGTCGCCGAGGCTTGCCTCGTCTTCAGAGGAGGGCATGTAATTGTCATCCTCCTCCTCTCCGCCAGCCGCTCTCTCAGGAGAGCTGTCTCCTTCATCCTCCTGATCTAACTCTTGCTGGAGGGGATCTTTGTTGTCTTCAGCGCTATCCGGAGTGTTATTATCTCCTGTGCCGGTATCACCACTTTTGCTTTGGCGGGACTTAGAGCGGCGCCGTTGACGTCGGCGGTTGGGTTGCTTCTTGGAGGGGTCATCCTCCGCTATCTCGTCGCCGTTGCCTTCATTGGGTGTATCCACCATGTATATGTCATACGACGAGGTGGCTTTCCAGTGCCCTACAGGTGTTGGTTCATGTTCGTCTCCTACATCGTCGTCCATACCATCGATGTCTTCGGAGTCGAAGTCGAGCATGTTGGTTAAATCATCGACAGTGGCTACAAAGTGGGTGGTGGGTGGGCGTCGAATTTGTTCATCGTCCGCATCCCAATCCTGTTGGCCATAATCCGGCCAGGGCTCTCCTGACAAAGAGAGAGACCTTAGTGAATTCGGAATGTCGCCGAAGGGCGAGTGCTGAAAGATATCCGCAGCGGTGAATTCCATGATCGGCGCCCAACCGGATTCGATTGGCAGGGGCGCGGATGGTTCGGGGTCCGGAAGAGAGTCCGGCACCTTGGAGTCACGGGCTGCGCAGAGGATTATGCTGGTGTTTGGCTCGATCACCGTCGAGACTGTAGCCCCTGAGGCGGTGTCTAGCCACCCGTCCTCGATTGGCGCAGCTGGCTCTGAGCTAAGGGTCGGAGCCGATGCGGGCGTGGCCACTGGGGTACCGTCCGATGGCAGAGCTAGGTCATACCCATCGCGACAGTGCGGCGTGCCCGGCTGTGGCTCGAATCTGTCGAAGATCAAGTCCCCACGGGATGTTGGCCCTGTAATTCAAACTTCCAAATCTGACCTGATGGCCAGGGGCATAGCTTTCAATCTGCTCTAGATGGCCAAGCGAATTAGCCCGCAGTGCAAAGCCGCCGAATATGAAGATCTGTCCGGGGAGAAAAGTCTCACCCTAGACCGCATCGCTATTGATGATAGTAGGAGCTATCAAGCCTAACGGCGATGACACAGAGGAACTCTCAATGAAAGCACCAATGTCGGTGTCAAAACCGGTGGATCTCGGGTAGGGGGTCCCGAACTGTGCGTCTAGGCCGGATGGTAACAGGAGGCAAGGGACACGGAGTTTTACCCAGGTTCGGGCCCTCTTGATGGAGGTAAAACCCTATGTCCTGCTTGATTAATATTAAAGATATGGGTGTTACAAGAGTAGATCTACCACGAGATTAGAGAGGCTAAACCCTAAAAGCTAGCCTATGGTATGATTGTATGTTGTGATTATTGTCCTACGGACTAAAACCCTTCGGTTTATATAGACACCAAAGGGGGTTAGGGTTACACAAGGTCGATTACAAAGGAGGAGATATCCATATATGTATTGCCTAGCTTGCCTTCCACGCCAAGTAGAGTCCCATCTGGATACGAGACGAAGTCTTCAATCTTGTATCTTCATAGTCTAACAGTCCGGCCAATGGAGATAGTCCGGCTGTCCGAAGACCCCCTAATCCAGGACTCCCTCAGCAAGTGGATGGCCTCCTCCGTCAAGGAGGAGGACATCACCGAGCTTTGGGCGGCTGGGTATCTAGCGAAGGAAATCGCCCATCGTCTTCCAGCCCAAGGACAAATCATTCCCACGCCGAAGCCCGACGAGATGGTAGTGTTCCTCCCCCATTTCCTCTGCGGGCTAGGGTTTCCACTCCACCCCTTCATCCGCAGGATAATGTTCTACTACGGGATATACTTCCACGATCTTTCCCCGAACTCCTTCCTCAATATCTCAGCATTTATCATCGTGTGTGAGGCCTTCCTCCGCATCCACCCCCACTTCAGGTTATGGACCTTTAACGTGAAGCCCAAGGTGGTGGACGGATAGCATGCAGAGTGCGGGGGCGCCATGGTGAGCAAGCTCGCCAATATCTCTTGGCCAAAAGGAACATTCGTGGAGTCTGTCAAGGAGTGGCAGAAACAATGGTTCTACATCACCGAACCCCGTGGCGCCACCTGGGCCGCGGCTGCCGCATTCAACTCTGGCGCTCCTGTGCGACTCACCTCTTGGGTCGAGAAGAGCCCAAACTGGTGTTCATCGGACAAGCTGATTGCGCTGCAAACACGCATTCAAAGCATGATTGATAGGGACATCAAGCTTGTCAACGTAATTCAAGTGATGCTGGTGCGCCGGTTCCTCCCCTGCCAGAGCCGAAGCCGCCCGCTATGGGATTTCAACCCAAAAAAGCACCACACCTTGGAGAGGCTCTTCGAAACAGCTCACGAAGATGCCTGGAAGTTGCTCTTCAAGGGAAACGAGATTCCGCCGGCCACAGATTCGGACCGTGGCCATGACATAAACCACCTCACCAATGAGGTATATTATTTTCAACACATCCCCTACTTGCTTGTTTCAAGGGTGATATCTAAGCTTTTATTATCATTGCTTTTTTTCAGTATTGGTTGAAGAAGGCGAAGCAGATCCGGTGTATGGCTCCCCTACCTGAAGAACCAGTCATCCGGCGCTTAGCGAAGATGCTGGAGCCAGCGCCTTACAAGGCACCAGAAAAGAAGGCCACAGGAAAGGCCAAGGGGGTCCGGAGTGGCCCCTGCCGCAGGGGCGCTTCGGACGTGACGTCCGAAGACAAGACGCGTTCCCCTGCCGCCGAAGACGACGACGATGAGGAGGAGAAAAATGACTCTCCCCCTGATGGGGGGAGGAAGAAGAGAGCGGCCTCCACAACTTTGGAGGCGGAGGTGCCCAAGAAGGGGAAGGGCTCCCTAGCGGATAACTCCGCATGGGACATCGACAACAGTCTGGAGAGACATCCCCGCGCTAAGCCTTGGGCCGCATCGTAAGTACTAAGACTTGCATCCATCCATAAAGCTTCTCCTCCTCATTGTATTGAGATGATTGGTTATGTTTATTGTAGTCCGGCCCACAACAGCTCCCCGTGATCCTTGTCAGGAGGCTCACTGGACTCCAAGGCGATGGCCAGTGACTCGCCGCCAGCCGGTCACTCCCCCAAGGCCAGGGATGATGCAGAGGTACTATCCCGAAGGACTGCTCCAGGCGGGGAAGAGGCTCAGGAGGCGGCAGAAGGCGAAATCCCGTCACCAGACACCAAGGGGAATCAATCCCCATGGAGACTGGTGGGGAGGGCCGAACTCAGTTCGACCCTCATCCGGACTCAATTCCGGAGACCGAGGCTGCTCCGGAATCCGGCATGCTACCTCCTTCAAAAGAAGGGGGGATGCTTGTTCCCCCGGTGACCCCTGTCCAACCAGGGGCACCAGATAATCTGCTGGAAGCACTGCGAGGAGCTTCCATTGTGGATGAGCACCCTGTCCTTATGGGCACGGTAATTAAAAGGGTTCAATCCGCCAAGAGCGGACTAACCGAAGCCTGCAGCAGCCTATTAATAGGTTTTGAGGTAAGCAACGCAAAAAGGAGAAAATCCCACTATAGACAGTAGCTCCCGAGACACCGTCTGGTGTTCAAAAAGAAGAAACCGGACAGAGGATCAATCTCCTATTGTAGGAAACTAACTAAATTTGTCTGAAATGTATGCGCAGGCATCATTGTTGGCCGCGGCCTCACATACCGCTGAAGTCTCTGGACTGAAGCAAAAACTGGCAGAGGCCGAGGAGGATCTAGGCCGGGTATAGAGGTAGCTCCAGGAAAAACAAGGTAAGTAATAACCTGTTTATGGATTGGAAAAAGGTGGAAAATGATACGCAATGATCGAAATACCATAATGTGAACAAAGGCGACGACCAAGGTCAAGGCCCTGAAAGCGGCCCTGGTCGAAGCCGAGGCGAAGGATGTCAAGGAGCAGGCTGCCCGTAAGAGGCTCAAGGCCCGAGTCAACAAAGTCCAACAGGAGCTCCAGGACACGGTGAGGAAGTGCGAGACCTTGGAGCACAATGTGTCAGCTCAAGAGGCCGAACTTGTCAAGGCTCGTAAGAATGCGGAGGAGGCCCGGATTGAAGCCCAGGATGCCCTCCATGAGATCCAGGAGGCCAGGAAGATCGCGGCGGGTAAGGCATTCAATATGCAAAGCAGGAGTGTGAAGAGGAAATATCTTTTACTAACCCGGATTTGGAGTTCTCCAGGGGCCTTTGCTGATCTGCCACGTGAAGGAAATATGCCCTAGAGGCAATAATAAAGTTATTATTTATTTCCTTATATCAAGATAAATGTTTATTATTCATGCTAGAATTGTATTAACCGGAAACATAATACATGTGTGAATACATAGACAAACATAGTGTCACTAGTATGCCTCTACTTGACTAGCTCGTTGATCGAAGATGGTTAAGTTTCCTAGCCATAGACATGAATTGTCATTTGATTAATGGGATCACATCATTAGGAGAATGATGTGATTGACTTAACCCATTTCGTTAGCTTAGCACTTGATCGTTTAGTTTGATGCTATTGCTTTCTTCATGACTTATACATGTTCCTATGACTATGAGATTATGCAACTCCCGTTTACCGCAGGAACTATTTGTGTGCTACCAAATGTCACAACGTAACTGGGTGATTATAAAGGTGCTCTACAGGTGTCTCCGAAGGTACTTGTTGGGTTGGCATATTTCAAGATTAGGATCTGTCACTCCGATTATCAGAGAGGTATCTCTGGGCCCTCTCAGTAATGCACATCACATAAGCCTTGCAAGCATTGCAACTAATAAGTTAGCTGCGGAATGATGTATTACGAAACGAGTAAAGAGACTTGCCGGTAACGAGATTGAACTAGGTATTGAGATACCGACGATCAAATCTCGGGCAAGTAACATACCGATGACAAAGGGAACAACGAATGTTGTTATGCAGTCTGACCGATAAAAGATCTTCGTAGAATATGTAGGAGCCAATATGAGAATCCAGGTTCCGCTATTGGTTATTGACCAGAGACGTGTCTCCGTCATGTCTACATTGTTCTCGAACACATAGGGTCCGCACGCTTAACGTTACGATGACAGTTTCATTATGAGTTTATATATTTTGATGTACCGAAGGTTGTTCGGAGTCCCGGATATGATCATGGACATGACGAGGAGTCTCAAAATGGTCGAGACATAAAGATCGATATATTGGACGGCTATATTCGGACACCGGAAGTGTTTCGGGTGGTTTCGGAGAAAATCGGAGTGCCGGAAGGGTTACCGGAACCCCCCGGGGAAGTATTGGGCCTTAGTGGACCTGAGGGGAGAGAGAGGGCAGCAGCCCTGGAGGTGGCGCGCTCCCTCCCATAGGGAGTTCGAATTGGACTAGGGGAGGGGGGCGCGGCCCCTCTTTCCCTCTCCCTCTCCCTCTCTTTCCTTCCCCCTTCTCTCTTCCTAGTTGGACTAGGAAAGGGGAGTCCTACTCCTACTAGGAGGAGGACTCCCCCCTCCTTGGCGCGCCCCAAGGGCCGGCTGGCCTCTCCCCCTTGCTCCTTTATATACAGGGGCAGGGGGGCACCTCTAGACACACAAGTTGATCTTCGTGATCGTTCTCTTAGCCGTGTGCGGTGCCCCCCCACCATAATCCTCGATAATATTGTAGCGGTGCTTAGGCAAAGCCCTGCGACGGTAGAACATCAAGATCGTCACCATGCCGTTGTGCTGACGGAACTCTTCCCTGACACTTTGCTGGATCGGAGTCCGGGGATCATCATCGAGCTGAACGTGTGCTAGAACTCGGAGGTGCCGTAGTTTCGGTGCTTGATCGGTCGGGCCGTGAAGACGTACGACTACATCAACCGCATTGTGCTAATGCTTCCGCTTCCGGTCTACGAGGGTACGTAGACAACACTCTCCCCTCTCGTTGCTATGCATCACCATGATCTTGCGTGTGCGTAGGATTTTTTTTGAAATTACTACGTTCCCCAACAGTGGCATCCGAGGCTAGGTTTTATGCGTTGATGTTATGCACGAGTAGAACACAAGTGAGTTGTGGGCGATATAAGTCATACTGCTTACCAGCATGTCATACTTTGGTTCGGCGGTATTGTTGGATGAAGCGGCCCGGACCGACATTACGCGTACGCTTACGCGAGACTGGTTCTACCGACATGCTTTGCACACAGGTGGCTGGCGGGTGTCAGTTTCTCCAACTTTAGTTGAACCGAGCGTGGCTACGCCCGGTCCTTGCGAAGGTTAAAACAGCACCAACTTGACAAACTATCGTTGTGGTTTTTGATGCGTAGGTAAGAACGGTTCTTGCTAAAGCCCGTAGCAGCCACGTAAAACTTGCAACAACAAAGTAGAGAACGTCTAACTTGTTTTTGCAGGGCATGTTGTGATGTGATATGGTCAAGACATGATGCTAAATTTTATTGTATAAGATGATCATGTTTTGTAACCGAGTTATCGGCAACTGGCAGGAGCCATATGGTTGTCGCTTTATTGTATGCAATGCAATTGCGCTGTAATGCTTTACTTTATCACTAAGAGGTAGCGATAGTCGTGGAAGCATAAGTTTTGGCGAGACGACAACGATGCTACGATGGTGATCAAGGTGTTGCGCCGATGACGATGGTCATCACGATGGTGCTTCGAAGATGGAGATCACAAGCACAAGATGATGATGGCCATATCATATCACTTATATTGATTGCATGTGATGTTTATCTTTTATGCATCTTATCTTGCTTTGATTGCCGGTAGTGAAGGAAATATGCCCTAGAGGCAATAATAAATGTTATTATTTTATTTCCTTATATCATGATAAATGTTTATTATTCATGCTAGAATTGTATTATCCGGAAACATAATACTTGTGTGAATATATAGACAAACCAAACATCACTAGTATGCCTCTACTTGACTAGCTCGTTAATCGAAGATGGTTATGTTTCCTAACCATAGACATGTATTGTCATTTGATTAATGGGATCACATCATTAGGAGAATGATGTGATTGACATGACCCATTCCATTAGCTTAGCACCCGATCGTTTAGTATGTTGCTATTGCTTTCTTCATGACTTATACATGTTCCTATGACTATGAGATTATGCAACTCCCGTTTACCGGAGGAACACTTTGTGTGCTACCAAACGTCACAACGTAAGTGGGTGATTATAAAGGAGATCTACTGGTGTCTCCAAAGGTGAATGTTGGGTTGGCGTATTTCGAGATTAGGATATGTCACTCCGATTGTCGGAGAGGTATCTCTGGGCCCTCTCAGTAATGCACATCACATAAGCCTTGCAAGCATTACAACTAATGAGTTAGTTGCAAGATGATGTATTACGAAACGAGTAAAGAGACTTGCCGGTAACGAGATTGAACTAGGTATTGAGATACCGACGATCGAATCTCGGGCAAGTAACATACCGATGACAAAGGGAACAACGTATGTTGTTATGCGGTTTGACCGATAAAAGATCTTCGTAGAATATGTAGGAGCCAATATGAGCATCCAGGTTCCGCTATTGGTTATGGACCGGAGACGTGTCTCGGTCATGTCTACATTGTTCCTCGAACCCATAGGGTCCGCACGCTTAAGGTTTCGATGACAGTTATATTATGAGTTTATGAGTTTTGATGTACCGAAGTTAGTTCGGAGTCCCGGATGTGATCACGGACATGACGAGGAGTCTCGAAATGGTCGAGACATAAAGATTGATATATCGGACGGCTATATTCGGACACGGAAGTGTTCCGGGTGATTTCGGAGAAAACCGGAGAGCCGGAGGGTTACCGGAACCCCCCCGGGAGAAGTAATGGGCCATATGGGCCTTAGTGGAGAGAGAGAGGGGCAGCCAAAGGTGGGCCGCGTGCCTCCTCCCCCCTGGTCCAAATTGGACTAGGAGAGGGGGGGCGGCGCCCCCCTTTCCTTCTCCCTCCCCACTTCTTTCCCCCTCCTAGTAGGAGTCCTACTCCTACTAGGAGGAGGACTCCTCCTGGCGCGCCAATAGGGGCCGGCCGGCCTCCTCCCCTTGATCCTTTATATACGGGGCAGGGGCACCCCTAGACACACAAGTTGATCCACGTGATCATATTCTTAGCCGTGTGCGGTGCCCCCTTCCACCATAATCCTCGATAATATTGTAGCGGTGCTTAGGCAAAGCCCTGCGATGGTAGTACATCAAGATCGTCACCACCATCGTGCTGACGGAACTCTTCCCCAATACTTTGCTGGATCGGAGTCCGGGGATCGTCATCGAGCTGAACGTGTGCTAGAACTCGGAGGTGCCGTAGTTTCAGTGCTTGATTAGTCGGGCCGTGAAGACGTACGACTACATCAACCGCGTTGTGCTAACACTTCCGCTTTCGGTCTACAAGGGTACGTAGATCACACTCTCCCCTCTCGTTGCTATGCATCACCATGATCTTGCGTGTGCGTAGGAATTTTTTTGAAATTCCTACGTTCCCCAACAGGTAGCATTATAAGATGATCCCTCACTAAATTATCAAAGTATAAGTGTTCTCCCTGAGTATGCACCGTTGCGAAAGTTCTTCGTGCTGAGACACCATGTGATGATCGGGTGTGATATGCTCTATGTTCAAATACAACGGGTGCAAAACAGTTGCACACGCGGAATACTCAGGTTTAACTTGACGAGCGTGGATATAACAGATATGGCCTCGGAACACGGAGACCGAAAGGTTGAGCGTGAATCATATAGTAGATATGATCAACATATTAATGTTCACCATTGATACTACTCCATCTCACGTGATGATCGGACATGGTTTAGTTGATTTGGATCACGTGATCACTTAGAGGATTAGAGGGATATCTTTCTAAGTGGGAGTTCTTAAGTAATATGATTAATTAAACTTAAATTTATCATGAACTTAGTACCTGATAGTATCTTGCTTGTCTATGTTTGATTGTAGATAGATGGCTCGTGCTGTTGTTCCGTTGAATTTTAATGCGTTCCTTGAGAAAGCAAAGTTGAAAGATGATGGTAGCAATTACACGGACTGGGTCCGTAACTTGAGGATTATCCTCATTACTGCACAGAAGAATTATGTCCTGGAAGCACCGCTAAGTGCCAAGCCTGCTGCTGGAGCAACACCAGATGTTATGAACATCTGGCAGAGCAAAGCTGATGACTACTCGATAGTTCACTGTGCCATGCTTTACGGCTTAGAACCGGGTCTTCAACGACATTTTGAACGTCACGGAGCATATGAGATGTTCCAGGAGTTGAAGTTAATATTTCAAGCAAATGCCCAGATTGAGAGATATGAAGTCTCCAATAAGTTCTATAGCTGCAAGATGGAGGAGAATAGTTCTGTCAGTGAACATATAATCAAAATGTCTGGGTATCATAATCACTTGACTCAACTGTGGGTTAATCTTCCTGTTGATAGTGTCATTGACAGAGTTCTTCAATCACTGCCACCAAGCTACAAAAGCTTCATGATGAACTATAATATGCAAGGGATGAATAAGACTATTCCTGAGCTCTTCCCAATGCTAAAAGTCGCGGAGGTAGAAATCAAGAAGGAGCATGAAGTGTTGATGGTCAATAAGACCACCAGTTTCAAGAAAAAGGGCAAAGGGAAGAAGAAAGGGAACTTCAAGAAGAACAGCAAACAAGTTGCTGCTCAGGAGAAGAAACCCAAGTCTGGACCTAAGCCTGAGACTGAGTGTTTCTACTGCAAGCAGACTGGTCACTGGAAGCGGAACTGCCCCAAGTATTTGACGGATAAGAAGGATGGCAAAGTAAACAAAGGTATATGTGATATACATGTTATTGATGTGTACCTTACTAATGCTCGCAGTAGCACCTGTGTATTTGATACTGGTTCTGTTGCTAACATTTGCAACTCGAAACATGGGCTACGGATCAAGCGAAGATTGGCTAAGGACGAGGTGATGATGCGCGTGGGAAATGGTTCCAAAGTCGATGTGATCGCGGTCGGCACACTACCTCTACATCTACCTACGGGATTAGTATTAGACCTAAATAATTGTTATTTGGTGCCAGCGTTGAGCATGAACATTATATCTGGATCTTGTTTGATGTGAGACGGTTATTTCATTTAAATCAGAGAATAATGGTTGTTCTATTTATATGAGTAATATCTTTTATGGTCATGCACCCTTGAAGAGTGGTCTATTTTTGATGAATCTCGATAGTAGTGATACACATATTCATAATGTTGAAATCAAAAGATGCAGAGTTGATAATGATAGTGAAACTTATTTGTGGCGCTGCCGTTTAGGTCATATCGGTGTAAAGCGCATGAAGAAACTCCATACTGATGGACTTTTGGAACCACTTGATTATGAATCACTTGGTACTTGCGAACCGCGCCTCATGGGTAAGATGACTAAAACGCCGTTCTCCGGTACTATGGAGAGAGCAACGGATTTGTTGGAAATCATACATACAGATGTATGTGGTCCAATGAATGTTGAGGCTCGTGGCGGATTTTGTTATTTTCTCACCTTCACAGATGATTTAAGCAGATATGGGTATATCTACTTAATGAAACATAAGTCTGAAACATTTGAAAAGTTTAAAGAATTTCAGAGTGAAGTTGAAAATCATCGTAACAAGAAAATAAAGTTTCTATGATCTGATCGTGGAGGAGAATATTTGAGTTACGAGTTTGGTCTACATTTGAAACAATGCAGAATAGTTTCGCAACTCACGCCACCCGGAACACCACAGCGTAATGGTGTGTCCGAACGTCGTAATCGTACTTTATTAGATATGGTGTGATCTATGATGTCTCTTACTGATTTACCGTTATCGTTTTGGGGTTATGCTTTAGAGACGGCTGCATTCACGTTAAATAGGACACCATCGAAATCCGTTGAGACGACACCTTATGAACTGTGGTTTGGCAAGAAACCAAAGTTGTCGTTTCTAAAAGTTTGGGGCTGTGATGCTTACATGAAAAAGCTTCAACCTAATAAGCTCGAACCCAAATCGGAGAAATGTGTCTTCATAGGATACCCAAAGGAGACTGTTAGGTACACCTTCTATCACAGATCTGAAGGCAAAACTTTTGTTGCTAAATTCGGAGTTTTTCTAGAGAAGGAGTTTCTCTCGAAAGAAGTGAGTGGGAGAAAAGTAGAACTTGATGAGGTAACTGTACCTGCTCCCTTATTGGAAAGTAGTACATCACAGAAACCTGTTTCTGTGACACCTACACCAATTAGTGAGGAAGCTAATGATAATGATCATGAAACTTCAGAACAAGATACTACTGAACCTCATAGATCAACTAGAGTGAGATCCGCGCCAGAGTGGTACGGTAATCCTATTCTGGAAGTCATGCTACTAGATCATGATGAACCAACGAACTATGAAGAAGCGATGGTGCGCCCAGATTCCGCAAAATGGGTTGAAGCCATGAAATCTGAGATGGGATCCATGTATGAGAACAAAGTATTGACTTTGGTTGACTTGCCCAATGATCGGCAAGCAATTGAGAATAAATGGATCTTCAAGAAGAAGACTGACGCTGGCGGTAATATTACTGTCTACAAAGCTCGACTTGTCGCAAAAGGTTTTCGGCAAGTTCAAGGGATTGACTACGATGAGACCTTCTCACCCATAGCGATGCTTAAGTCTGTCCGAATCATGTTAGCAATTGCCGCATTTTATGATTATGAAATTTGGCAAATGGATGTCAAAACTTCATTCCTAAATGGATTTCTGCAAGAAGAGTTGTATATGATGCAGCCGGAAAGTTTTTGTCGATCCAAAGGGAGCTAAGAAAGTGTGCAAGCTCCAGCGATCCATTTATGGACTGGTGCAAGCCTCTCGGAGTTGGAATAAACGCTTTGATAGTGTGATCAAAGCATTTGGTTTTATACAGACTTTTGGAGAAGCCTGTATTTACAAGAAAGTGAGTGGGAGCTCTGTAGCATTTCTTATACTATATGTAGATGACATATTACTAATCGGAAATGATATAGATTTTCTGGATAGCATAAAAGGATACTTGAATAAAAGTTTTTCAATGAAAGACCTCGGTGAAGCTGCCTACATATTGGGCATCAAGATCTATAGAGACAGATCGAGATGCTTAATTGGACTTTCACAAAGCACATACCTTGACAAAGTTTTGAAAAAGTTCAAAATGGATCAAGCAAAGAAAGGATTCTTGCCTGTGTTACAAGGTGTGAAATTGAGTAAGACTCAAAGTCCGACCAATGCAGAAGATAGAGAGAAAATGAAAGATGTTCCCTATGCTTCAGCCATAGGCTCTATCATGTATGCAATGCTGTGTACCAGACCTGATGTGTGTCTTGCTATAAGTCTAGCAGGGAGGTACCAAAGTAATCCAGGAGTGGACCACTGGACAACGGTCAAGAACATCCTGAAATACCTGAAAAGGACTAAGGATATATTTCTCATATATGGAGGTGACAAAGAGCTCATCGTAAATGGTTATGTTGATGCAAGCTTTGACACTGATCCGAACGATTCTAAATCGCAAACTGGATACGTGTTTACATTAAACGGTGGAGCTGTTAGTTGGTGCAGCTCTAAACAAAGCGTTGTGGCGGGATCTACATGTGAAGCGGAGTACATAGCTGCTTCAGAAGCAGCAAACGAAGGAGTCTGGATGAAGGAGTTCATATCCGATCTAGGTGTCATACCTAGTGCATCGGGTCCAATGAAATTCTTTTGTGACAATACTGGTGCAATTGCCTTGGCAAAGGAATCCAGATTTCACAAGAGAACCAAGCACATCAAGAGACGCTTCAATTCCATCCGGGATCTAGTCCAGGTGGGAGACATAGAGATTTGCAAGATACATACGGATCTGAATGTAGCAGACCCGTTGACTAAGCCTCTTCCACGAGCAAAACATGATCAACACCAAAGCTCCATGGGTGTTAGAATCATTACTGTGTAATCTAGATTATTGACTCTAGTGCAAGTGGGAGACCGAAGGAAATATGCCCTAGAGGCAATAATAAATGTTATTATTTTATTTCCTTATATCATGATAAATGTTTATTATTCATGCTAGAATTGTATTATCAGAAAACATAATACTTGTGTGAATATATAGACAAACCAAACGTCACTAGTATGCCTCTACTTGACTAGCTCGTTAATCGAAGATGGTTATGTTTCTTAACCATAGACATGTGTTGTCATTTGATTAATGGGATCACATCATTAGGAGAATGATGTGATTGACATGACCCATTCCATTAGCTTAGCACCCGATCGTTTAGTATGTTGCTATTGCTTTCTTCATGACTTATACATGTTCCTATGACTATGAGATTATGAAACTCCCGTTTACCGTAGGAACACTTTATGTGCTACCAAATGTCACAACGTAACTGGGTGATTATAAAGGAGCTCTAAAGGTGTCTCCAAAGGTGAATGTTGGGTTGGCGTATTTCGAGATTAGGATTTGTCACTCCGATTGTCGGAGAGGTATCTCTAGGCCCTCTCGGTAATGCACATCACATAAGCCTTGCAAGCATTACAACTAATGAGTTAGTAGCAAGATGATGTATTACGAAATGAGTAAAGAGACTTGCCGGTAACGAGATTGAACTAGGTATTGAGATACCGACGATCGAATCTCGGGCAATTAACATACCGATGACAAAGGGAACAACGTATGTTGTTATGCGGTCTGACCGATAAAAGATCTTCGTAGAATATGTAGGAGCCAATATGAGCATCCAGGTTCCGCTATTGGTTATTGACCGGAGATGTGTCTCGGTCATGTCTACATTGTTCTCGAACCCGTAGGGTCCGCACGCTTAAGGTTTCGATGACACTTATATTATGAGTTTATGAGTTTTGATGTACCGAAGTTAGTTCAGAGTCCCGGATGTGATCACGGACATGACGTGGAGTCTCGAAATGGTCGATACATAAAGATTGATATATTGGACGGCTATATTCGGACACCGGAAGTGTTCCGGGTGATTTCGGAGAAAACCAGAGAGCTGGAGGGTTACCGGAACCCCCTCGGGAGAAGTAATGGGCCATATGGGCCTTAGTGGAGAGAGAGAGGGGCAGCCAAAGGTGGGCCACGCGCCTCCTCCCCCCTGGTCCGAATTGGACTAGGAGAGGGGGGCGGCGCCCCCCTTTCCTTCTCCCTCCCCACTTCTTTCCCCCTCCTAGTAGGAGTCCTACTCCTACTAGGAGGAGGACTCCTCCTGGCGCGCCAATAGGGGCCGGCCGGCCTCCTCCCCTTGATCCTTTATATACGGGGGCAGGGGGCACCCCTAGACACACAAGTTGATCCACGTGATCATATTCTTACCCGTGTGCGGTGCCCCCTTCCACCATAATCCTCGATAATATTGTAGCGGTGCTTAGGCGAAGCCCTGCGATGGTAGTACATCAAGATCGTCACCACGCCATCGTGCTGACGGAACTCTTCCCCGATACTTTGATGGATCGGAGTTCGGGGATCGTCATCGAGCTGAACGTGTGCTAGAACTCGGAGGTGCCGTAGTTTTGGTGCTTGATCAGTCGGGCCGTTAAGACGTACGACTACATCAACCGCGTTGTGCTAACACTTCCGCTTTCGGTCTACAAGGGTACGTAGATCACACTCTCCCCTCTCATTGCTATGCATCACCATGATCTTGCGTGTGCGTAGGAATTTTTTTGAAATTCCTACATTCCCCAACAGGTAGCATTATAAGATGATCCCTCACTAAATTATCAAAGTATAAGTGTTCTCCCTGAGTATGCACCGTTGCGAAAGTTCTTCGTGCTGAGACACCATGTGATGATCGGGTGTGATAGCCTCTACGTTCAAATACAACGGGTGCAAAATAGTTGCTCACGCGGAATACTCAGGTTTAACTTGACGAGCGTGGATATAACAGATATGGCCTCGGAACACGGAGACCGAAAGGTCGAGCGTGAATCATATAGTAGATATGATCAACATATTGATGTTCACCATTGATACTACTCCATCTCACGTGATGATCGGACATGGTTTAGTTGATTTGGATCACGTGATCACTTAGAGGATTAGAGGGATATCTTTCTAAGTGGGAGTTCTTAAGTAATATGATTAATTGAACTTAAATTTATCATGAACTTAGTACCTGATAGTATCTTGCTTGTCTATGTTTGATTGTAGATAGATGGCCCGTGCTGTTGTTACGTTGAATTTTAATGCGTTCCTTGAGAAAGCAAAGTTGAAAGATGATGGTAGCAATTACACGGACTGGGTCCGTAACTTGAGGATTATCCTCATTGCTGCACAAAAGAATTACGTCCTGGAAGCACCGCTAAGTGCCAAGCCTGCTGCAGGAGCAACACTAGATGTTATGAACATCTGGCAGAGCAAAGCTGATGACTACTCGATAGTTTAGTGTGCCATGCTTTACAGCTTAGAACCGGGTCTTCAACGACGTTTCGAACGTCATGGAGCATATGAGATGTTCCAGGAGTTGAAGTTAATATTTCAAGCAAATGCCCGGATTGAGAGATATGAAGTCTCCAATAAGTTCTATAGCTGCAAGATGGAGGAGAATAGTTCTGTCAGTGAACATATACTCAAAATGTCCGGGTATCATAATCACTTGACTCAACTGGGGGTTAATCTTCCTGTTGATAGTGTCATTGACAAAGTTCTTCAATCGCTGCCACCAAGCTACAAAAGCTTCATGATGAACTATAATATGCAAGGGATGAATAAGACTATTCCTGAGCTCTTCCCAATGCTAAAAGTCGCGGAGGTAGAAATCAAGAAGGAGCATGAAGTGTTGATGGTCAATAAGACCACCAGTTTCAAGAAAAAGGGCAAAGGGAAGAAGAAAGGGAACTTCAAGAAGAACAGCAAACAAGTTGCTGCTCAGGAGAAGAAACCCAAGTCTGGACCTAAGCCTGAGACTGAGTGTTTCTACTGCAAGCAGACTGGTCACTGGAAGCGGAACTGCCCCAAGTATTTGACAGATAAGAAGGATGGCAAAGTAAACAAAGGTATATGTGATATACATGTTATTGATGTGTACCTTACTAATGCTCGCAGTAGCACCTGTGTATTTGATACTGGTTCTGTTGCTAACATTTGCAACTCGAATCATGGGCTACGGATCAAGCGAAGATTGGCTAAGGACGAGGTGATGATGCGCGTGGGAATTGGTTCCAAAGTCGATGTGATCGCGGTCGGAACACTACCTCTACATCTACCTTCGGGATTAGTATTAGACCTAAATAATTGTTATTTGGTGCCAGCATTGAGCATGAACATTATATCTGGATCTTGTTTGATGCGAGACGGTTATTTCATTTAAATTAGAGAATAATGGTTGTTCTATTTATATGAGTAATATCTTTTATGGTCATGCACCCTTGAAGAGTGGTCTATTTTTGATGAATCTCGATAGTAGTGATACACATATTCATAATGTTGAAATCAAAAGATGCAGAGTTGATAATGATAGTGAAACTTATTTGTGGCACTGCCGTTTAGGTCATATCGGTGTAAAGCGCATGAAGAAACTCCATACTGATGGACTTTTGGAACCACTTGATTATGAATCACTTGGTACTTGCGAACCGCGCCTCATGGGTAAGATGACTAAAACGCCGTTCTCCGGTACTATGGAGAGAGCAACGGATTTGTTGGAAATCATACATATAGATGTATGTGGTCCAATGAATGTTGAGGCTCATGGCGGATTTCGTTATTTTCTCACCTTCACAGATGATTTAAGCAGATATGGGTATATCTACTTAATGAAACATAAGTCTGAAACATTTGAAAAGTTTAAAGAATTTCAGAGTGAAGTTGAAAATCATCGTAACAAGAAAATAAAGTTTCTACGATCTGATCGTGGAGGAGAATATTTGAGTTACGAGTTTGGTCTACATTTGAAACAATGCGGAATAGTTTCGCAACTCACGCCACCCGGAACACCACAGCGTAATGGTGTGTCCGAACGTCGTAATCGTACTTTATTAGATATGGTGTGATCTATGATGTCTCTTACTGATTTACCGTTATCGTTTTGGGGTTATGCTTTAGAGACGGCTGCATTCACGTTAAATAGGACACCATCGAAATCCGTTGAGATGACACCTTATGAACTGTGGTTTGGTAAGAAACCAAAGTTGTCGTTTCTAAAAGTTTGGGGCTGTGATGCTTACATGAAAATGCTTCAACCTAATAAGCTCGAACCCAAATCGGAGAAATGTGTCTTCATAGGATACCCAAAGGAGACTGTTGGGTACACCTTCTATCACAGATCCGAAGGCAAAACTTTTGTTGCTAAATTCGGAGTTTTTCTAGAGAAGGAGTTTCTCTGGAAAGAAGTGAGTGGGAGAAAAGTAGAACTTGATGAGGTAACTGTACCCGCTCCCTTATTGGAAAGTAGTACATCACAGAAACCTGTTTCTGTGACAGCTACACCAATTAGTGAGGAAGCTAATGATAATGATCATGAAACTTCAGAACAAGATACTACTGAACCTCGTAGATCAACTAGAGTGAGATCCGCGCCAGAGTGGTACGGTAATCCTATTCTGGAAGTCATGCTACTAGATCATGATGAACCTACGAACTATGAAGAAGCGATGGTGAGCCCAGATTCCGCAAAATGGCTTGAAGCCATGAAATCTGAGATGGGATCCATGTATGAGAACAAAGTATGGACTTTGGTTGACTTGGCCAATGATCGGCAAGCAATTGAGAATAAATGGATCTTCAAGAAGAAGACTGCCGCTGGCGGTAATATTACTGTCTACAAAGCTCGACTTGTCGCAAAAGGTTTTCGGCAAGTTCAAGGGATTGACTACGATGAGACCTTCTCACCCATAGCGATGCTTAAGTCTGTCCGAATCATGTTAGCAATTGCCGCATTTTATGATTATGAAATTTGGCAAATGGATGTCAAAACTTCATTCCTAAATGGATTTCTGCAAGAAGAGTTGTATATGATGTAGCCAAAAAGTTTTTGTCGATCCAAAGGGAGCTAAGAAAGTGTGCAAGCTCCAGCGATCCATTTATGGACTGGTGCAAGCCTCTCAGAGTTGGAATAAACGCTTTGATAGTGTGATCAAAGCATTTGGTTTTATACAGACTTTTGGAGAAGCCTGTATTTACAAGAAAGTGAGTGGGAGCTCTGTAGCATTTCTGATATTATATGTAGATGACATATTACTAATCGGAAATGATATAGAATTTCTGGATAGCATAAAAGGATACTTGAATAAAAGTTTTTCAATGAAAGACCTCGGTGAAGCTGCCTACATATTGGGCATCAAGATCTATAGAGACAGATCGAGACGCTTAATTGGACTTTCACAAAGCACATACCTTGACAAAGTATTGAAAAAGTTCAAAATGGATCAAGCAAAGAAAGGATTCTTGCCTGTGTTACAAGGTGTGAAATTGAGTAAGACTCAAAGTCCGACCAATGCAGAAGATAGAGAGAAAATGAAAGATGTTCCCTATGCTTCAGCCATAGGCTCTATCCTGTATGCAATGCTGTGTACCAGACCTTATGTGTGTCTTGCTATAAGTCTAGCAGGGAGGTACCAAAGTAATCCAGGAGTGGACCACTGGACAACGGTCAAGAACATCCTGAAATACCTGAAAAGGACTAAGGATATGTTTCTCTATATGGAGCTGACAAAGAGCTCATCGTAAATGGTTACGTTGATGCAAGCTTTGACACTGATCCGGAAGATTCTAAATCGTAAACCGGATACGTGTTTACATTAAACAGCGGAGCTGTTAGTTGGTGCAGCTCTAAACAAAGCGTTGTGGCGGGATCTACATGTGAAGCGGAGTACATAGCTGCTTCGGAAGCAGCAAACGAAGGAGTCTGGATGAAGGAGTTCATATCCGATCTAGGTGTCATACCTAGTGCATCGGGTCCAATGAAAATCTTTTGTGACAATACTGGTGCAATTGCCTTGGCAAAGGAATCCAGATTTCACAAGAGAACCAAGCACATCAAGAGACGCTTCAATTCCATCCGGGATCTAGTCCAGGTGGGAGACATAGAGATTTGCAAGATACATACGGATCTGAATGTAGCAGACCCGTTGACTAAGCCTCTTCCACGAGCAAAACATGATCAGCACCAAAGCTCCATGGGTGTTAGAATCATTACTGTGTAATCTAGATTATTGACTCTAGTGAAAGTGGGAGACTAAAGGAAATATGCCCTAGAGGCAATAATAAATGTTATTATTTTATTTCCTCATATCATGATAAATGTTTATTATTCATGCTACAATTGTATTATCCGGAAACATAATACTTGTGTGAATATATAGACAAACCAAACGTCACTAGTATGCCTCTACTTGACTAGCTCGTTAATCGAAGATGGTTATGTTTCCTAACCATAGACATGTGTTGTCATTTGATTAATGGGATCACATCATTAGGAGAATGATGTGATTGACATGACCCATTCCATTAGCTTAGCACCCGATCGTTTAGTATGTTGCTATTGCTTTCTTCATGACTTATACATGTTCCTATGACTATGAGATGATGCAACTCCCGTTTACAGGAGGAACACTTTGTGTGCTACCAAACGTCACAACATAACTGGGTGATTATAAAGGAGCTCTACAGGTGTCTCCAAAGGTGAATGTTGGGTTGCGTATTTCGAGATTAGGATTTGTCACTCCGATTGTCGGAGAGGTATCTCTGGGCCCTCTCGGTAATGCACATCACATAAGCCTTGCAAGCATTACAACTAATGAGTTAGTTGCAAGATGATGTATTACGAAACAAGTAAAGAGACTTGCCGGTAGCGAGATTGAACTAGGTATTGAGATACCGACGATCGAATCTCGGGCAAGTAACATACCGATGACAAAGGGAACAACGTATGTTGTTATGCGGTCTGACCGATAAAAGATCTTCATAGAATATGTAGGATCCAATATGAGCATCCAGGTTCCGCTATTGGTTATTGACCGGAGACGTGTCTCGGTCATGTCTACATTGTTCTCGAACCCGTAGGGTCCGCACGCTTAAGGTTTCGATGACTGTTATATTATGAGTTTATGAGTTTTGATGTACCGAAGTTAGTTCGGAGTCCCGGATGTGATCACGGACATGACGAGGAGTCTCGAAATGGTCGATACATAAAGATTGATATATTGGACGGCTATATTCAGATATCGGAAGTGTTCCGGGTGATTTCGGAGAAAACCGGAGAGCCGGAGGGTTACCGGAACCCCCCGGGAGAAGTAATGGGCCATATGGGCCTTAGTGGAGAGAGAGAGGGGCAGCCAAAGGTGGGCCGCACGCCTCCTCCCCTCTGGTCCGAATTGGACTAGGAGAGGGGGGGGGGGGCGCCCCCATTTCCTTCTCCCCCCCCACTTCTTTCCCCCTCCTAGTAGGAGTCCTACTCCTACTAGGAGGAGGACTCCTCCTGGCACGCCAATAGGGCCGGCCGGCCTCCTCCCCTTGATCCTTTATATACGGGGGCAGGGGCACCCCTAGACACACAAGTTGATCCACATGATCATATTCTTAGCCGTGTGCGGTGCCCCCTTCCACCGTAATCCTCGATAATATTGTAGCGGTGCTTAGGCGAAGCCCTGCGACGGTAGTACATCAAGATCGTCACCACACCATCATGCTAACGGAACTCTTGCCCGATACTTTGCTGGATCGGAGTCCGGGGATCGTCATCGAGCTGAACGTGTGCTAGAACTCGGAGGTGCCGTAGTTTCGGTGCTTGATCGGCCGGGCCGTGAACACGTATGACTACATCAACCGCATTGTGCTAACACTTCCGCTGTCGGTCTACAAGGGTACGTAGATCACACTCTCCCCTCTTGTTGCTATGCATCAACATGATCTTGCGTGTGCGTAGGAAATTTTTTGAAATTCCTACGTTCCCCAACAGGTAGCATTATAAGATGATCCCTCACTAAATTATCAAAGTATAAGTGTTCTCCCTGAGTATGCACCGTTGCGAAAGTTCTTCGTGCTGAGACACCACGTGATGATCGGGTGTGATAGGCTCTACGTTCAAATACAATGGGTGCAAAACAGTTGCACACGCGGAATACTCAGGTTTAACTTGACGAGCGTGGATATAACAGATATGGCCTCGGAACACGGAGACCGAAAGGTCGAGCGTGAATCATATGGTAGATATGATCAACATATTGATGTTCACCATTGATACTACTCCATCTCACGTGATGATCGGACATGGTTTAGTTGATTTGGATCACGTGATCACTTAGAGGATTAGAGAGATATCTTTCTAAGTGGGAGTTCTTAAGTAATATGATTAATTGAACTTAAATTTATCATGAACTTAGTACCTGATAGTATCTTGCTTGTCTATGTTTGATTGTAGATAGATGGCTCGTGCTGTTGTTCCGTTGAATTTTAATGCGTTCCTTGAGAAAGCAAAGTTGAAAGATGATGGTAGCAATTACACGGACTGGGTCCGTAACTTGAGGATTATCCTCATTGCTGCACAAAAGAATTACGTATTGGAAGCACCGCTAAGTGCCAAGCCTGCTGCAGGAGCAACACCAGATGTTATGAACATCTGGCAGAGCAAAGCTGATGACTACTCGATAGTTCAGTGTGCCATGCTTTACGGCTTAGAACCGGGTCTTCAACGACGTTTTGAACGTCATGGAGCATATGAGATGTTCCAGGAGTTGAAGTTAATATTTCAAGCAAATGCCCGGATTGAGAGATATGAAGTCTCCAATAAGTTCCATAGCTGCAAGATGGAGGAGAATAGTTCTGTCAATGAACATATACTCAAAATGTCTGGGTATCATAATCACTTGACTCAACTGGGGGTTAATCTTCCTGTTGATAGTGTCATTGACAGAGTTCTTCAATCACTGCCACCAAGCTACAAAAGCTTCGTGATGAACTATAATATGCAAGGGATGAATAAGTCTATTCCTGAGCTCTTCCCAATGCTAAAAGTCGCGGAGGTAGAAATCAAGAAGGAGCATGAAGTGTTGATGGTCAATAAGACCACCAGTTTCAAGAAAAAGGGCAAAAGGAAGAAGAAAGGGAACTTCAAGAAGAACAGCAAACAAGTTGCTGCTCAGGAGAAGAAACCCAAGTCTGGACCTAAGCCTGAGACTGAGTGTTTCTACTGCAAGCAGACTGGTCACTGGAAGCGGAACTGCCCCAAGTATTTGACGGATAAGAAGGATGACAAAGTAAACAAAGGTATATGTGATATACATGTTATTGATGTGTACCTTACTAATACTCGCAGTAGCACCTGTGTATTTGATACTGGTTCTGTTGCTAACATATGCAACTCGAAACATGGGCTACGGATCAAGCGAAGATTGGCTAAGGACGAGGTGATGATGCGCGTGGGAAATGGTTCCAAAGTCAATGTGATCGCGGTCGGCACACTACCTCTACATCTACCTTCGGGATTAGTATTAGACCTAAATAATTGTTATTTGGTGCCAGCGTTGAGCATGAACATTATATCTGGATCTTGTTTGATGCGAGACGGTTATTTCATTTAAATCAGAGAATAATGGTTGTTCTATTTATATGAGTAATATCTTTTATGGTCATGCACCCTTGAAGAGTGGTCTATTTTTGATGAATCTCGATAGTAGTGATACACATATTCATAATGTTGAAATCAAAAGATGCAGAGTTGATAATGATAGTGAAACTTATTTGTGGCACTGCCGTTTAGGTCATATCGGTGTAAAGCGCATGAAGAAACTCCATACTGATGGACTTTTGGAACCACTTGATTATGAATCACTTGGTACTTGCGAACCGTGCCTCATGGGTAAGATGACTAAAACGCCGTTCTCCGGTACTATGGAGAGAGCAACAGATTTGTTGGAAATCATACATACAGATGTATCTAGTCCAATGAATGTTGAGGCTCGTGGCGGATTTCGTTATTTTCTCACCTTCACAGATGATTTAGGCAGATATGGGTATATCTACTTAATGAAACATAAGTCCGAAACATTTGAAAAGTTTAAAGAATTTCAGAGTGAAGTTGAAAATCATCGTAACAAGAAAATAAAATTTCGACGATCTGATCGTGGAGGAGAATATTTGAGTTACGAGTTTGTCTACATTTGAAACAATGCGGAATAGTTTCGCAACTCACGTCACCCGGAACACCACAGCGTAATGGTGTGTCCGAACGTCGTAATCGTACTTTATTAGATATGGTGTGATCTATGATGTCTCTTACTGATTTACCGTTATCGTTTTGGGGTTATGCTTTAGAGACGGCTGCATTCACGTTAAATAGGACACCATCGAAATCCGTTGAGACGACACCTTATGAACTGTGGTTTGGCAAGAAACCAAAGTTGTCGTTTCTAAAAGTTTGGGGCTGCGATGCTTACATGAAAAAGCTTCAACCTGATAAGCTCAAACCCAAATCTGAGAAATGTGTCTTCATAGGATACCCAAAGGTGACTGTTGGGTACACCTTCTATCACAGATCCGAAGGCAAATCTTTTGTTGCTAAATTCGGAGTTTTTCTAGAGAAGGAGTTTCTCTCGAAAGAAGTGAGTGGGAGAAAGTAGAACTTGATGAGGTAACTATACATGCTCCCTTATTGGAAAGTAGTACATCACAGAAACCGGTTTTTGTGACACTTACACCAATTAGTGAGGAAGCTAATGATAATG
Source organism: Triticum dicoccoides (assembly GCF_002162155.2). Taxonomy (NCBI): domain Eukaryota; kingdom Viridiplantae; phylum Streptophyta; class Magnoliopsida; order Poales; family Poaceae; genus Triticum; species Triticum dicoccoides. The sequence continues at coordinate 689,499,175 of NC_041382.1, read as the reverse complement.
ATCATGAAACTTCAGATCAAGATACTACCGAACCTCGTAGATTAACCAGAGTAAGATCCGCACCAGAGTGGTACGGTAATCCTGTTCTGGAAGTCATGCTACTAGATCATGATGAACCTACGAACTATGAAGAAGCGATGGTGAGCCCAGATTCCGCAAAATGGCTAGAAGCCATGAAATCTGAGATAGGATCCATGTATGAGAACAAAGTGTGGACTTTGGTTGACTTGCCCGTTGATCGGCAAGCAATTGAGAATAAATGGATCTTCAAGAAGAAGACTGACGCTGATGGTAATGTTACTGTCTGTAAAGCTCGATTTGTTGCAAAAGGTTTTTGACAAGTTCAAGGGATTGACTACAATGAGACCTTCTCACCCGTAGCGATGCTTAAGTCTGTCTGAATCATGTTAGCAATTGCCGCATTTTATGATTATGAAATTTGGCAAATGGATGTCAAAACTGCATTCCTGAATGGATTTCTGCAAGAAGAGTTGTACATGATGCAACCAGAAGGTTTTGTCGATCCAAAGGGAGCTAACAAAGTGTGCAAGCTCCAGCGATCCATTTATGGACTGGTGCAAGCCTCTTGGAGTTGGAATAAACCCTTTGATAGTGTGATCAAAGCATTTGGCTTTATACAGACTTTTGGAGAAACCTGTATTTACAAGAAAGTGAGTGGGAGCTCTGTAGCATTTCTGATATTATATGTGGATGACATCTTATTGATTGGAAATAATATAGAATTTCTGGATAGCATAAAGGGATACTTGAATAAGAGTTTTTCAATGAAAGACCTTGATGAAGCTGCTTACATATTGGGCATTAAGATCTATAGAGATAGGTCAAGACGCTTAATTGGACTTTCACAAAGCACATACCTTGACAAGGTTTTGAAGAAGTTCAAAATGGATCAAGCAAAGAAAGGGTTCTTGCCTGTGTTACAAGGTGTGAAGTTGAGTAAGACTCAATGTCCGACCACCGCAGAAGATAGAGAGAAAATGAAAGATGTTCCCTATGCTTCAGTCAGAGGCTCTATCATGTATGCAATGCTGTGTACCAGACCTGATGTGTGCCTTGCTATAAGTCTAGCAGGGAGGTACCAAAGTAATCTAGGAGTGGATCACTGGATAGCGGTCAAGAACATCCTGAAATACCTAAAAAGGACTAAGGATATGTTTCACGTATATGGAGGTGACAAAGAGCTCATCGTAAATGGTTATGTTGATGCAAGCTTTGATACTGATCCGGACGATTCTAAATCGCAAACCGGATACGTATTTTTACTAAACGGAGGAGCTGTCAGTTGGTGCAGTTCAAAACAAAGCATCATGGCGGGATCTACATGTGAAGTAGAGTACATAGCTGCTTCGGAAGCAGCAAATGAAGGAGTCTGGATGAAGGAGTTCATATCCGATCTAGGTGTCATACCTAGTGCATCGAGTCCAATGAAAATCTTTTGTGACAATACTGGTGCAATTGCCTTGGCAAAGGAATCCAGATTTCACAAGAGAACCAAGCACATCAAGAGACGCTTCAATTCCATGTCTCCCACTTGGCAAAACAATTCTAGAATGTTGCAGACCTGCTGACTAAGCCTCTTCCACGAGCAAAACATGATCAGCACCAAGGCTCCATGGGTGTTAGAATCATTACTGTGTAATCTAGATTATTGACTCTAGTGCAAGTGGGAGACTGAAGGAAATATGCCCAAGCGGCAATAATGAAGTTATTATTTATTTCCTTATATCATGATAAATGTTTATTATTCATGCTAGAATTGTATTAACCGGAAACATAATACATGTGTGAATACATAGACAAACATAGTGTCACTATTATGCCTCTACTTGACTAGCTCGTTGATCGAAGATGGTTAAGTTTCCTAGCCATAGACATGAGTTGTCATTTATGGACTGGTGCAAGCCTCTCGGAGTTGGAATAAACATTTTGATAGTGTGATCAAAGCATATGGTTTTATACAGACTTTTGGAGAAGCCTGTATTTACAAGAAAGTGAGTGGGATCACTATAGCATTTCTAATATTATATGTGGATGACATATTGTTGATTGGAAATGATATAGAATTCTGGATAGCATAAAAGCATACTTGAATAAGAGTTTTTCAATGAAAGACCTCGGTGAAGCTGCTTATATATTGGGCATCAAGATCTATAGAGATAGATCAAGACGCTTAATTGGACTTTCAAAAAGCACATACCTTGATAAAGTTTTGAAGAAGTTCAAAATGGATCAAGCTAAGAAAGGGTTCTTGCCTGTGTTACAAGGTGTGAAGTTGAGTAAGACTCAATGCCCGACCATGGCAGAAGATAGAGAGAGAATGAAAGTCATTCCCTATGCCTCAGCCATAGGCTCTATCATGTATGCAATGCTGTGTAGTAGACCTGATGTGTGCCTTTCTATTAGCCTAGCAGGGAGGTACCAAAGTAATCCAGGAGTGGATCACTGGACAACGGTCAAGAACATCCTGAAGTACCTGAAAAGGACCAAGGATATGTTTCTCGTTTATGGAGGTGATAAAGAGCTCATCGTAAATGGTTATGTTGATGCAAGCTTTGACACTGATCCAGACGATTCTAAATCGCAAACCGGATACGTGTTTATATTAAACGGTGGAGCTGTCAGTTGGAGCAGTTCTAAACAAAGCGTCGTGGCGGGATCTACATGTGAAGCGGAGTACATTGCTGCTTCGGAAGCAGCGAATGAAGGAGTTTGGATGAAGGATTTCATATCCGATCTAGGTGTCATACCTAATGAATCGGGTCCAATGAAAATCTTTTGTGACAATACTGGTGCAATTGCCTTGGCAAAAGAATCCAAATTTCACAAGAGAACCAAGCACATCAAGAGATGCTTCAACTCCATCCGGGATCAAGTCCAGGTGGGAAACATAGAGATTTGCAAGATACATACGGATCTAAATGTTGCAGACCCATTGACTAAGCCTCTTCCACGAGCAAAACATGATCAGCACCAAGGCTCCATGGGTGTTAAAATCATTACTGTGTAATCTAGATTATTGACTCTAGTGCAAGTGGGAGACTGAAGGAAATATGCCCTCGAGGCAATAATAAAGTTATTATTTATTTCCTTATTTCATGATAAATGTTTATTATTCATGCTAGAGTTGTATTAACCGGAAACATAATACATGTGTGAATACATAGACAAACATAGTGTCACTAGTGTGCCTCTACTTGACTAGCACATTGATCAAAGATGGTTAAGTTTCCTAACCATAGACATGAGTTGTCATTTGATCAATGGGATCACATCATTAGGAGAATGATGTGATGGACTTGACCCTTTTCGTTAGCTTAGCACTTGATCGTTTAGTTTGATGCTATTGCTTTCTTCATGACTTATACATGTTCCTATGACTATGAGATTATGCAACCCCCTTTTACCGGAGGAACACTTTGTGTGCTACCTAACGTCACAACATAACTGGGTGATTATAAAGGTGCTCTACAAGTGTCTCCGAAGGTACTTATTGGGTTGGCGTATTTCGAGATTAGGATTTGTCACTCCGATTGTCGGAGAGGTATCTCTGGGCCCTCTCGGTAATGCACATCACATAAGCCTTGCAAGCATTGCAACTAATAAGTTAGCCGCGGGATGATGTATTACGGAACGAGTAAAGAGACTTGCCGGTAACGAGATTGAACTAGGTATTGAGATACCGACGATCAAATCTCGGGCAAGTAACATACCGATGACAAAGGAAACAACGTATGTTGTTATGCGGTCTGACCGTTAAAGATCTTCATAGAATATGTAGGAGCCAATATGAGCATCCAGGTTCCACTATTGGTTATTGACCGGAGACGTGTCTCGGTCATGTCTACATTGTTCTCGAACCCGTAGGGTCCGCACGCTTAACGTTACGATGACAGTTTCCTTATGAGTTTATATATTTTGATGTACCGAAGGTTGTTCGGAGTCCCGGATATGATCACGGACATGACGAGGAGTCTCAAAATGGTTGAGACATAAATATCGATATATTGGACGGCTATATTCGGACACTGGAAGTGTTTCGGGTGATTTCGGAGAAAAACGGAGTGCCGGAAGGGTTACCGGAACCCCCCGGGGAAGTATTGGGCCTTAGTGGGCCTGACGGGAGAGAGAGGGCAGCAGCCCAGGAGGTGGCGCGCCCCCTCCCATAGGGAGTCCGAATTGGACTAGGGGAGGGGGGCGCGGCCCCTCTTTCCCTCTCCCTCTCCCTCTCTTTCCTTCCCCCTTCTCTCTTCCTAGTTGGACTAGGAAAGGGGAGTCCTACTCCTACTAGGAGGAGGACTCCCCCCTCCTTGGCGCGCCCCAAGGGCCGCCCGGCCTCTCCCCCTTGCTCCATTACATACAAGGGCAGGGGGCACCTCTAGACACACAAGTTGATCTTCGTGATCGTTCTCTTAGCAGTGTGCGGTGCCCCCCTCCACCATAATCCTGGATAATATTGTAGCGGTGCTTAGGCAAAGCCTGCGATGGTAGAACATCAAGATCGTCACTACGCCGTCGTGCTGACGGAACTCTTCCCCGACACTTTGCTGGATCGGAGTCCGGGGATCGTCATCGAGCTGAACGTGTGCTAGAACTCGGAGGTGCCGTAGTTTCCGTGCTTGATCGGTCGGGCCGTGAAGATGTACGACTACATCAACCGCATTGTGCTAACGCTTCCGCTTCCGGTCTACGAGGGTACGTAGACAACACTCTCCCCTCTCGTTGCTATGCATCACCATGATCTTGCGTGTGCATAGGATTTTTTTTGAAATTACTACGTTCCCCAACATCACGCAGTGTGACCGACACTGCGGAGTTCTTCCGAGCCGAAGAAGGGAGCTCCACTGAGAAGCTATTCTGGATGCAATATTGCGCGCCAGAACATCCGATACCCTTCAACGATCAGCTGAAACAGCTCGTCGAGCTGCACAAGATGGCCGAACTGGTCATGAAGGATATGATAATCCGGCTGTGGCCAGCCGAAGCTATTTCCAGCAGCTACTTCGGCCTCATGAAGAAGCTGGTGGATGCCTATCCTCGGCAGGATGTCGTCAAGCGGTCCGTCTACATCGAGGGCGCGCGTCTGACCTTCTCTTATTGCAAGGTCTAGTGGGCAAAGCTGTACACTGTCAAATTAGCGACCGGGGGGCCGCTGGAGGGCAAGGAGCACCGCACACCTGAGCGTTGCTTCGACGATGTTTTAGAGGGGTCCCACATTGTTGCGGATCACTGTGCGAAAGACATTATCTTTGAATGAATGTACTCGAGCTCCCTCTGCCTTGTATAAAACAAGTTGTTTATGCAATATAATGCTTGTTATGTTTTTAAATTTTTACTTCCTGTGCGACTATGTTGTATGAAATCTGAGGGTTAACCAGTCGTCGGCTTCTGCCCCCACGTAGGTAGTACGGGGGTGTTCAGGATGGAATCTAAAAAATCTTGATCCAATTAGATGGTCCTTGTAGCAGTTGTTTAGCGCAACAAACTAGGCAACCAGACTATGCGGCTGTAATGCCCTCACTTAGCCATAGGAGTGCGACAATAAAAACATGGGCGCAGCCCCTAGTATCCGAACTAGAGTGCTATAGGCGTCTGATCAGGAAGTACCAATCCTTCGCGTAATGCGGAAGAAATCTCCAATGATTTGTAACCTCCAAATAGCTGACCGGCTCTCGCCGCATCATGACAGTCAGTTTTTGGCTTTCTCTACTGAGGTGCTCCTTTGGATAAACCAAGGCACAATCGCAGTAGTTCTCCCTTTACTACCTTAGCCGATATAGCGGAATGTAAGGTAGCAAGCACAGGAGCCGGGCAACCCAACTATTGAACAAAGACATGATTCAGAGCCAATGCATATAATGCTAAATTCTGGATGCCGAACTATACTGATAGAAAGTGTTCAGACTTTTGTTGCCATAATATGGGGTGCTATGAAGCCCCTGGGAAACGTCCAGCGTACCAAAGTGTACAGGTGCTACCTGATAGGATTATCCATAGGGGAGCTGAAAAGAAAGAAAGAAAGAAAGAAAGAAAGAAAACAGGAAAGATACGAAGGTAAAAAGCTAGAGTCCTACAACTCCAGCTGCAAACTGTTCTCACTGTAATTTAATTAGTACGTCAAGGCGCATTGATACAGGTAATGTGATAAGCAACATGCTATTTGACATGCCGAAACAAAGGGAGAGTTGCATATGGGTCCTGAAAGACAGGTAGAGTTATCGTTAACGGAATCACCTAAGAAGTCCCCCATATGTCTGTGTTTCTCGTCGTCTTGGTGTGTTTATCCTTCAAGAGGACCGATGACCAGACCACCAGATGGTGCCTGTGGGATTGAGACCTGCAAAGGAAACAAGTAAAAATGAAAGTATATGTGTATCCGACGTCAGTTGAATCGTACTAAGGGCCACAAGCTAGCTATGCCTCCGTCAATGCCCATGGGATTTTGAGCGCGTAATTATGTACGCACGACACGAATGCCAGCACTTGATGGGAACTATGACAGAGGCCGGATTGCTAGTCGAGCTCCCGACGAGCCGAGCTCTCCTGCTGCAGAGTAGTTCGGACCCTTTTAACGGTGTCCGTGGGCTCAGCAGCCGAGTTAAGGTTCTGCTTGAGAAGGCCACTCTGTACTTCTGCTGCTAAGGCAGCTGTGTGCTCTTCTGTACGGAGGGAGCGTTCTGTATTTCCGTTGACTGTTATGACGCCACGTGGACCAGGCATCTTGAGCTTGAGATAAGCATAGTGTGGTACTGCATTGAATCGAGCGAATGCAGTTCATCCAAGCAATGCGTGATAGCCGCTGCGAAAGGGGACAATATCGAAGATTAACTCCTCGCTTCGGAAGTTGCCCGGAGATCCGAAGACAACCTCGAGTGTGATTGAGCCCATACAACGGGCCTCTACACCTGGTATGACTCCTTTGAAGGTAGTCCTGGTGGGCTTGATCCGGGATGGGTTAATGCCCATTTTTCGCGTTGTATCCTGATAGAGCAGATTAAGGCTGCTACCTCCATCCATAAGGACGCGAGTCAGGTGGAACCCATCAATTATTGGGTCTAAGACCAGTGCGGCTGAGCCACCATGACGAATACTAGTGGGATGATCCCGACGATCAAAGGTGATCGGGCATGACGACCATGGGTTAAAATTTGGGGCGACTGGCTCTATCGTGTAGACGTCCCTGAGCGCACGCTTGCGCTCCCTCTTGGGGATGTGGGTAACATATATCATATTCACCATTTTAACCTGAGGGGGAAACTTCTTCTGTCTCCCTGTGTTCAGTTGCTGGGGCTCTTCATCATCGTCCTAGCTTTGCGATCTCTTTTTCGTGTCCTCGGCGTTCAATTTGCCAGCCTGTTAAAAAACCCTGCAACCTCTATTTGTATGATTGGGTAGCTTGTCTGGGGTGCCATGAATCTGGCACGGATGATAAAGTATGCGGTCCAAGCTAGATGGGCCTGAATTGTTCTTTTGGAAAGGCTTCTTCCGCTGACCGGACTTAGAGCCCCTGAATCCGGCATTGACTGCCGTGTCCTTGGTGTTATCACTGTTGTTTTGGCGTTTGTATCTGTTGGTCGAGACTTGTCTTTGCTAGTTTTAGCTTCAGGGGTGCCGGCGTCGCTCGCATTGCTTTTGCTATGGTCCAACCAACTGTCCTCGCCCGCACAAAAGCGGGTCATGAGTGCCATGAGGGCTGCCATGGATTTTGGCTTTTCTTGGCCGAGGTGGCGAGCGAGCCATTCGTCACGGATGCTGTGTTTGAAGGCTGCTAGGGCTTCGGCATCCGGACAATCGAAGATTTAGTTGTTTTTAGTTAAGAACCTAGTCTAGAATTTCCTGGTGGACTCTCCAGGCTGTTGAACTATATGGCTTAAGTCATCAGCGTCTGGAGGTTGAACATATGTACCTTGGAACTTATCGAGGAAGGCCTCTTCCAAGTCCTCCCAGCCGCCAATAGAATTTGCAGGCAAACTGTTGAGCCAGTGCCGAGCTCGCCCTTTGAGTTTTAAAGGGAGGTATTTGATGGCGTGGAGGTCATCGCCGCGAGCCATATGAATGTGGAGAATGAAGTCTTCGATCCACACCGCGGGGTCCCTGGTTCCATCGTATGATTCTATATTCATGGATTTGAACCCTTCTGGGAATTTGTGATCCAGGACCTCATCAGTGAAGCAATGAGGGTGTGCGGCACCTCTATATCGGGCTGTATCGTGACGTAGCTCTGATGGAGTCCGTCTGCGGTTTTCGGCCCGCACATGACTAAGTTCGTCACGTCCGAATAGGTGGCCGTCGTCGCGTGTCAAGACACGCCCTCGCGATTCGTAGATTGATCTAGTGTGTCCTGGTTTATTGTTTAGGGTTTGCCAGAGGTCATATGTATTCCCATGTCCTAATTTACCTCTGCCTGTGCGCTGAGGTGGGGCTGGCTGGTGTTTGGCATGAGTTGCCGTTTTGTCTCGACCACGTGGTGGTCGGTCAGCCGCATTGTACAATGGAGGTATGTAGTTCGGTGCCTCCTCGTCAAACTGAGGTAGCAATTTGCGCTTTGGGTAGCTTTTGGTTGGACGCTTGAGGCCGTACTCTTCGGCTGCTAGGACATCGGTCCATTTATCATTGAGCAGATCTTGGTCAGCTTGAAGCTGCTGCTGCTTCTTTTTCAGGCTCCTTGCAGTGGCAATTAGCTGGCGCTTGTAGCGCTCCTGCTCAAGAGGTTCCTCAGGCACGATGAAATCCTCGGTGCCAAGGCTCACCTCTTCCTCGGAGAGTGGAAGGTAGTTATCGTCCTCTGAATCTTCATGCGTGGCCTATTTACCGGGGCTAACCTGCCAGCCTTCCCATTCATCTTGTTCATTAACTGTGTCGACGGGATCTTCGTTGTCTTCGGCACCTTCTGGAGTGTTGTCTTCTCCTGTGCCGGTTGATACGTCTTCGTCGTATCTACTTTTCCAAACACTTTTGCCCTTGTTTTGGACTTTAACTTGGATGGAACTAACCCGGACTGACGCTGTTTTCAGCAGAATTGCCATGGTGTTATTTATGTGCAGAAACAAAAGTTCTCGAAATGACCTGAAACTCCACGGAGATTATTTTTGGAAATAATAAAAAATACTGGCAAAGAATCAAGGCCAGGGGGCCCACACCCTAG
>NC_041382.1:689472721-689489859 GCF_002162155.2 Triticum dicoccoides | reverse complement strand
CGTGGCCCCCCTGGAGCTCCACCGACCTCAACTCCAACTCCATATATTCGTGTTCGGGGAGAAAAAACCCAGGGAGAAAGATTCATCACATTTTACAATACGGAGCTGCCGCCAAGCCCTAAACTCTCTCGGGAGGGCTGATCTGGAGTCCGTTCGGGGCTCCGGAGAGGGTAACCCGTCACCATCATCATCATCAACCATCCTCCATCACCAATTTCATGATGCTCACTGCCATGCGTGAGTAATTCCATCGTAGGCTTGCTGGACAGTGATGGGTTGGATGAGATTTATCATGTAATCGAGTTAGTTTGGTTAGGGTTTGATCCCTAGTATCCACTATGTTCTGAGATTGATGTTGCTATGACTTTGCTATGCTTAATGCTTGTCACTAGGGCCCGGGTGCCATGATTTCAGATCTGAACCTATTATGTTTTCATGAATATATGTGAGTTCTTGATCCTATCTTGCAAGTCTATAGTCACCTACTATGTGTTATGATCCGGCAACCCCAAAGTGACAATAATCGGGACCACTCCCGGTGTTGACCATAGTTTGAGGAGTTCATGTATTCACTATGTGTTAATGCTTTGGTCCGGTACTCTATTAAAAGGAGGCCTTAATATCCCTTAGTTTCCGTTAGGACCCCGCTGCCACGGGAGGGTACGACTATATTCGGAATACATGCCTACATTACATTGATGAATTGGAGCTAGTTCTGTGTCACCCTATGTTATGACTGTTACATGATGAACCACATCCGACATAATTCTCCATCACTAATCCATTGCCTACGAGCTTCCCATATATTGTTCTTCGCTTATTTACTTTTCTGTTGCTATTGTTATCATCACTACAAAATACCAAAAATATTACTTTTGCTACCATTACATTTTGCCACCGTTACCACTACTATCATATTACTTTGCTACTAAATACCTTGTTGCAGATATTAAGTTATCCAGGTGCGGTTGAATTGACAACTCAGCTGCTAATACTCGAGAATATTCTTTGGCTCCCCTTGTGTCGAATCAATAAATTTGGGTTGAATTCTCTACCCTCAAAAACTGTTGCGATCCCCTATACTTGTGGGTTATCACCGATAGTGCTGTCTTTACTGCGGCGTGACTTAGAGCGGCGCCGCTGACGCTGACGCTTGGACTGTATTTCAGAAGGTTTATCCTCAGCTGGATCTTCCTTGTCCTCGCCGCTGTTCTCCTTTGGTGCATCCACCGTGTATACATCATACGAGGAAGTGGCCGTCCAACGTCCAGTGAACGGCGGGTTCTGGACCTCTTCTTCTCCGGCATCGTCGTCCATACCGTCGATGTCCTCGGAGTCGTAGTCAAGTTCGTCGGTCAAATCCTCGACCGTGGCTATGAAGTGGGTGGTGGGTGGGAAGCGAACTTCTCCACCGTCAGCCCCTAGTTCGAGCCGGATATAGTTCGGCTGTGAGTCCTCTGTCAAGGACAGGTTTTTTAACGATCTTAGCACATCGCCCAAAGGCGAGCGCTGGAAGATGTCTGCGGTGCTGAATTCGAAGATCGACAAATGATCAAGCTCAGTGTCCGTGGCCTCACGTGGTTTGGAACTTACGGCCAGAGACGAGTCCGGAGTTCTGCTGACAGAGACGTCGTGAGAGGTTAAGTCTATATGCGACTCCAACGCCGTGGAATCTGTGGCCTCCGTGGTGGGGTTGATCCTCCCGTCCTTGGATGGCGCAGCTTGCTCCGGATCTAGGGCCAGAGCGGATACAAGAGCAATCTCCTGGATGCGGCCAGATGACAGATTTGGGTCATGATCATCGGGGTGACCGGGAGCGGTTATCGTGCTCTCGAATCAGGCGAAGATCAAGTCTCCACGATGTCCGCAACGTAGTTCAAGCTCCCAAATCTGACCTGATGGCCAGGGGCGTAGCTTTCGATCTTCTCCAGATGCCAAACGAATTGGCCCACAGTGCGAAGCCGCCGAACACGAAGATCTGCCCGGGGAGGAATGCTTCTCCTTTGACAACGTCCTTATTGACGATCAAAGGGGCCATCAAACCTTTTGGCGACGACACAGAACTCTCAATGAATGCACCAATGTCGGTGTCAAAACCGGCGGATCTCGGGTAGGGGGTCCCGAACTGTGCGTCTAAGGTCGATGGTAACAGGAGACAAGGGACACGATGTTTACCAAGGTTCGGGCCCTCTCTATGGAGGTAATACCCTACATCCTGCTTGATTGATATTGATGAATATGTGTGTTACAAGAGTTGATCTACCTCGAGATCATAATGGCTAAACCCTAGAGGTCTAGCGTGTATGGCTATGATAATGAGTGTCCTATCTGAACTAAGTCCTCCGGTTTATATAGACACCGAGAGGATCTAGGGTTACACAAGGTCGGTTACAAAGAAGGAATCTACATATCCGGTCGCCAAGCTTGACTTCCACACCAAGGAGAGTCCCATCCGGACACGGGCGCAGTCTTCGGTCTTCGTATCTTCATAGCCCATCAGTCTGGCCCATGGCTAACAGACCGGACGCCCGAGGACCCCTTAGTCCGGGACTCCCTCAGCCGCGCCCTCGCCCCTTGTCCAATTCGGTTTGGGCAGGGGGAGGTGTGTGACACCTCGTGGACCTTCTTCCCTCTCTCCACTAAAGCCCACTAAGGCCCATTAACTTCCCTGGGGGGTTCTGGTAACCTCCCAGTACTCTGGAAAAATGCCTGAACCACTCGGAACCATTCCGATGTCCAAATGCAACCTTCCAATGTATGAATCTTTACCTCTCGACCATTTCGAGACTCCTCGTCATGTCCGTGATCTCATTCGGGACTCCGAACAAACTTGGGTCATCAAATCACATAACTCACAATACAAATCATCATCAAACGTTAAGCGTGTGGACCCTACGGGTTCGAGAACTATGTAGACATGAATGAGACACATCTCCAGTCAATAACCAATAGCGGAACCTGGATGCTCATATTGGCTCCTACATATTTTACGAAGATCTTTATCGCTCAAACCGCATAACAACATACGTCATTCCCTTTGTCATCGGTATGTTACTTGCCCGAGATCCGATCGTCGGTATCATCATACCTAGTTCAATCTCGTTACAAGCAAGTCTCTTTACTCGTTCTGTAACGCATCATCCCGCAACTAACTCATCAGTCACTTTGCTTGCAAGGCTTATAGTGATGAGCATTACCGAGAGGGACCAGAGATACCTCTCCGATACACAGAGTGACAAATCCTAATCTTGATCTATGCCAACTCAACAAATACCATCGGAGACACCTATAGAGCATCTTTATAATCACCCAGTTATGTTGTGAAATTTGATAGCACACAAAGTGTTCCTCCGGTATTCAGGAGTTGCATAATCTCATAGTCAGAGGAATATGTATAAGTCATGAAGAAAGCAATAGCAAGAAAACTATACGGTCATTATGCTAAGCTAACGGATGGGTCTTGTCCATCACATCATTCTCTAATGATGTGATGCCATTCATCAAATGACAACACATGTCTATGGTTAGGAAACTTAACCATCTTTGATTAACAAGCTAGTCAAGTAGAGGCATACTAGGGACACTCTATTTGTCTATGTATTCACACATGTACTAAGTTTCCGGTTAATACAATTCTAGCATGAATAATAAACATTTATCATGATATGAGGAAATATAAATAACAACTTTATTATTGCCTCTAGGGCATATTTCTTTCAACTTCATCCAACCGCCGCCATCATTCGTGCCGGTCCACCCTCGTCACACACCTTGTATACGCTATCAACATGCCACACTCACCGCCACTATAGGACAACATGTCTCCCTCCCATCGTCACCCCTGTCATGATGAAGACAACCACCACTATTGCGGCCTTGGTGCCGCCGGTGAACGAATTGGACAGGGTTCATACATGCGGTTGTCTTCATACGAATCACCGAGGTCTCATGTAAGGCCCCGTGGGATAGGGAGAAATCCAGAGAAAGGGGACGGGGAGCCACCCGAGTCACTTCTCCGGAGGATGCAGGTGCAGACGTGTGGTTGTTGTGTTGTTTCATAGATAGATTGATGAGTTCTAGAAAGCTTAAACCAGTGCAAATTGGTCAGAAATTTATGACTTCAAGACAAAAACTATTCTCCATTTGTGCCCTTCCTCATATCTCTGTTGAGGCTGCCCTTATTGATCTTGGAATCCTTGCTTTCCATAGTGCCTTTGGCCCCCTCGAATCGGGGGCTGGGAGGACTTCCTGGACTATGTGGCTCTTCACACCCCTCGCTTGGAGCCGGGCTAGGTTGTGTGGCACCTGGAGAATAGTGGCGATTTGTCCACTAGGTCGCTCTACCAGGCCATCACGGCAGTTCCCAACCCTAAATAGTTGTCCCACATATGTCGATTCGGTTGCCTCTGAAGATTCATATCTTTTTGTGGTGATGGATCCGCGGTCGAGTCCCTTTAGGTGTCGGGTTCTGAAACGTAACGACCCTGGGGATGGCCAATGCCCTTTGTGCGATACCGCGGAGACTCTAACCACATTTTTTCACTTGTGTCTCGGCCCAATTCCTTTGGAGTTGTATTCGGGAAGTGTTAGGTGGCGGGTGTTGCCACTCCAACTTCCTGGACCTCCTTGAGGAATCGTAGTCGTGTGCGGTAGGATCCCGATGTTTGGGAACATAGTAATTTCAAAAAATTCATACGCACACGCAAGATCATGGTGATGCACAGCAACGAGAGGGAAGAGTGTTGTCCACGTACCCTCGTAGACCATAGGCAGAACCGTTATGACAACGCGGTTGATGTAGTTGTACGTCTTCACGATCAACCGATCCTAGTACCGAAAGTACGACACCTCCGTGATCTGCACACGTTCGGCTCGGTGACATCCCACGAACTCACGATCCAGCAGAGTGTCGAGGGAGAGCTTCGTCAGCACGATGATGTGATGACGGTGATGATGAAGATACTGGCACAGGGCTTCGCCTAACAACTGCAATGATATGACCGAGGTGGATTATGGTGGAAGGGGGCACCGCACACGGCTAAGAGATCAATGTCTGTTGTGTGTTCTAGGGTGCCTCCCGCCCCCGTATATAAAGGAGCAAGGGGAGGCCGGCTGGCCTTGGGGCACGCTAATACATCTCCAACGTATCTATAAATTTTGATTGCTCCATGCTATATTATCTACTGTCTTGGACATTATTGGGCTTTATTATCCACTTTTATACTATTTTGGGGACTAACCTATTAACCGGAGGCCCAGCCCAGAATTGCTGTTTTTTTGCCTGTTTTAGGGTTTCGAAGAAAAGGAATATCAAACGGAGTCCAAACGGAATGAAACCTTCGGGAACGTGATTTTCTCACCGAATACAACTCAGGAGACTTGGACCCTATGTCAAGCCAACTAACATGAGGCCACGAGGTAGGGGGGCGCGCCTGCCCCCCCAGGTGCGCCCTCCACCCTCATGGGCCCCCTGTTGCTCCACCGACGTACTTCTTCCTCCTATATATATCCACGTGCCCCCAAACGATCAGAACAGGAGCCAAAACCCTAATTCCACCACAGTAACTTTCTGTATCCACGAGATCCCATCTTGGGGCCTGTTCCGGAGCTCCGCCGGAGGGGGCATCGATCACGGAGCATCAACACCATAGCCTCTCTGATGAAGTGTGAGTAGTTTACTTCAGACCTACGGGTCCATAGTTAGTAGCTAGATGGCTTGTTCTCTCTTTATGGATCTCAATACAATGTTCTCCCCCTCTCTTGTGGAGATCTATTCGATGTAATCTTCTTTTTGCGGTGTGTTTGTTGAGACTGATGAATTGTGGGTTTATGATCAAGTCTATCTATGAATAATATTTGAATCTTCTCCGAATTCTTTTATGTATGTTTGGTTATCTTTGCAAGTCTCTTTGAATTATCAGTTTGGTTTGGCCTACTAGATTAATCTTTCTTGCAATGGGAGAAGTGCTTAGCTTTGGGTTCAATCTTGCGGTGTCCTTTCCCGGTGATAGTAAGGGCAGCAAGGCACGTATTGTATTGTTGCCATCGAGGATAACAAGATGGGGTTTTCTTCATATTGCATGAGTCTATCCCTCTACATCATGTCATCTTGCTTAAGGCGTTACTCTATTTTTAACTTAATACTCTAGATACATGCTGGATAGCAGTCGATGAGTGGAGTAATAGTAGTAGATGCAGGCAGGAGTCGGTCTACTTGTCTCGGACGTGATGCCTATATACATGATCATACCTAGATATTCTCATAACTATGCTCAATTCTGTCAATTGCTCAACAGTAATTTGTTCACCCACCGTAGAATACTTATGCTCTCGAGAGAAGCCACTAGTGAAACCTATGGCCCCCGGGTCTATCTTTATCATATTAATCGCCTACTACTTAGTTATTTACTCTGCTATTTACCTTACCTTTATTTTACTTTGCATCTTTATCATCAAAATACCAAAAATATTATCTTATCATATCTATCAGATCTCACTCTCGTAAGTGGCCCTATAGGGATTGACAACCCCTATTTGCGTTGGTTGCGAGGATTTATTTGTTTTGTGCAGGTACGAGGGACTCACGCGTAGCCTCCTACTGGATTGATACCTTGGTTCTCAAAAACTGAGGGAAATACTTATGCTACTTTTCTGCATCATCCCTTCCTCTTCGGGGAAAACCAACGCAGTGCTAAAAGAGGTAGCAAGAAGGATTTCTGGTGCCGTTGCCGGGGAGGTCTACGAAAAAGTCAACATACCAAGTACCCATCACATACCCTTATCTCCTGCATTACATTATTTGCCATTTGCCTCTTGTTTTCCTCTCCCCCCAATTCACCCTTGCCGTTTTATTCGCCCACTCTCTCTCTACCCTCCCTCTCCTTCTCTATTTGCCCCTTTTTGTCCACTTGCTTTTTGTGTGCTTGTGTGTTAGTTTGCTTGTTTGTCGCGATGGCTCAAGATAATATTAAATTGTGTGACTTCACCAATACCAACAACAATGATTTTATTAGCACTTCGATTGCTCCTCTTACTGATGCTGAATCTTGTGAAATTAATACTGCTTTGCTGAATCTTGTCATGAAAGATCCGTTCTCTGGCCTTCCTAGGGAAGATGCCGCTACCCATCTAAATAGCTTCGTTGATTTGTGTGACATGCAAAAGAAGAAAGATGTGGATAATGATATTGTTAAATTGAAGCTATTTCCTTTTTTGCTTAGAGATCATGCTAAAGCTTGGTTTTCGTCTTTGCCTAAAAATATTATTGATTCATGGAACAAGTGCAAAGATGCTTTTATCCCTAAGTATTTTCCTCCCGCTAAAATCATCTCTCTTAGAAACGATATTATGAATTTTAAGCAACTTGATCATGAACATGTTGCACAAGCTTGGGAGAGAATGAAATTAATGATACGTAATTGCCCTACTCATGGTTTAAATTTGTGGATAATTATACAAATTTTTTATGCCGGATTGAATGTTGCTTCTAGAAATCTTTTGGATTCGGCCGCGGGAGGCACTTTTATGGAAATCACCTTAGGATAAGCTACTAATCTCCTAGATAATATTATGGTTAATTATTCTCAATGGCATACTGAAAGATCCACTTATAAAAAGGTGCATGCGATAGAAGAAATTAATGTTTTGAGTGGAAAGATGGATGAACTTATGAAATTATTTGCTAATAAGAGTGTTTCTTCTGATCCTAATGATATGCCCATGTCTACTTTGATTGAGAATAATAATGAATCTATGGATGTGAATTTTGTTGGTAGGAACAATTTTGGTAACAACGCGTATAGAGGAAATTTCAATCCTAGGCCTTATCCTATTAATCCCTCTAATAATTATGGTAATTCCTACAACAATTCCTATGGAAATTATAATAAGATGCCCTCTGATTTTGATTCTAATATTAAAGAATTTATTACTTCGCAAAAGAATTTTAATGCCATGATTGAAGAAAAATTGCTTAAGATTGATGATTTGGCTAGGAACGTTGATATAATTGCTCTTGATGTTGATTCTTTGAAACTTAGATCTAGTCCACCTAAGCATGATATCAATGAGTCTCTCAAAGCCATGAGAATTTCCATTAATGAGTGCAAAGAAAGAACCACTAGGATATGTGCTAAGAAAGATGCCTTTATAAAAGCGTGTTCTTCTAGTTCCTATGAAAATAATGATGAAGATCTAAAAGTTATTGACGTGTCTCCTTGAGGGAGTCCTGGATTAGGGGGTCTCCGGATAGCCGGACTATATCTTTCGGCCAGACTGTTGGACTATGAAGATACAGGATTGAAGACTTCGTCTCGTGTACGGATGGGACTCTACTTGGCGTGGAAGGCAAGCTAGGCAATACGGATATGTATATCTCCTCCTTTGTAACCGACCTTGTGTAACCCTAGCCCTTTCTGGTGTCTATATAAATTGGAGGGTTTTAGTCCGTAGGACAACATACAATCATACCATAGGCTAGCTTCTAGGGTTTAGCCTCTCTGATCTCGTGGTAGATCTACTCTTGTACTACCCATATCATCAATATTAATCAAGCAGGACGTAGGGTTTTACCTCCATCAAGAGGGCCCGAACCTGGGTAAAACATCGTGTTCCCTGCCTCCTGTTACCATCCGCCTTAGACGCACAGTTCGGGACCCCCTACCCGAGATCCGCCGGTTTTGACACCGACACCCCTATTAAATCTTTGTTTTGCAATATGAATCTTGATAATGATGGGACTGAATATGATCCACCTTTACCTAGAAGGCGTTCCAAGAATTCTGAATCTTTTGATCTTGATGCTAAATTTGATAAAAGTGGGATTGAAGAAATTAAAACCCTAGATGTTGCTAAACCCACTATTATGGATTTCAAGGAATTTAACTATGAAAATTGCTCTTTGATTGATTGTATTTCCTTGTTGCAATCCGTGCTAAATTCTCCTCATGCTTATAGTCAAAATAAAGCGTTTACTAAACATATCATTGATGCCTTGATGCAATCTTATGAAGAAAAACTTGAATTGGAAGTTTCTATCCCTAGAAAACTTTATGATGAGTGGGAACCAACTATTACAATTAAAATTAAAGATCATGAATGCTATGCTTTATGTGATTTGGGTGCTAGTGTTTCCACAATTCCAAAGACTTTGTGTGATTTGTTAGGTTTCCGTGATTTTGATGATTGCTCTCTAAAGTTGCACCTTGCGGATTCCACTATTAAGAAACCTATGGTAAGAATTAATGATGTTCTTATTGTCGCAAATAGGAATTATGTGCCCGTAGATTTTATTGTTCTTGACATAGATTGCAATCCTTCATGTCCTATTATTCTTGGTAGACCATTCCTTAGAACGATTGGTGCAATTATTGATATGAAGGAAGGAAATATTAGATTCCAATTTCCATTAAGAAAAGGCATGGAACACTTTCCTAGAAACAAAATTAAATTACCTTATGAATCTATTATAAGAGCCACTTATGGATTGCCTACCAAAGATGGCAATACCTAGATCTATTATTGTTATGCCTAGCTAGGGGCGTTAAACGATAGCACTTGTTAGGAGGCAACCCAATTTTATTTTTATTCCTTGCTTTTTGCTCCTGCTTAGTAATAAATAAATTATTTAGCCTCTTTTGGTTGTGTTTTTTGTGTTTAATTAGTGTTTGTGCCAAGTAGAACCGTTGGGAAGACTTGGGGAAAGTCTTGTTGAACTTGCTGTAAAAAACAGAAACTTTAGCGCTCACGAGAACTGCTGTCATTTTTATTTGGGAAGTGCTATTTAGTTAATTATTTTTGCAGATGATTAATAGATAAATTCCTCACGTCCATCAATTTATTTTATAATTTTTGGGGTTCCAGATCTTGCGCTAGCTACAGATTACTACAGACTATTCTGTTTTTGACAGATTCTGTTTTGCGTGTGTTGTTTGCTTATTTTGATGAATCTATGGCTAGTAAATTAGTTTATAAACCATAGAGAACTTGTAATATAGTAGGTATAACATACATATAAATAAAGAATGATTTCATTACAGTACCTTGAAGTGATCTTTTATTCTCTTTCGCTAACGGAGCTCACGAGATTTTCTACTTTAAGTTTTGTGTTGTGAAGTTTTCAAGTTTTGGGTAAAGATTTGATGGATTATGGAACAAGGAGTGGCAAGAGCCTAAGCTTGGGTATGCCCATGGCACCCCCAAGATAATCTAAGGACATTTAAAATCCAATGCTTGGGGATGCCCCGGAAGGCATCCCCTCTTTCGTCTACTTCTATCGGTAACTTTACTTGGAGCTATTTTTTATTTACCACATAATATGTGTTTTGCTTGGAGCGTCTTGTATGATTTGAGTCTTTGCTTCTTAGTTTACCACAATCATCCTTGATGTACGCATCTTTTGAGAGAGCCATACATGATTTGGAATTTGTTAGAATACTCTATGTGCTTCGCTTATATCTTTTGAGTTATATAATTTTGCTCTAGTGCTTCACTTATATCTTTTAGAGCACGGTGGTGGATTTGTTTTATAGAAACTATTGATCTCTCATGCTTAACTTAGATTATTTTGAGAGTCTTAATAGCATGGTAATTTTCTTAAAATCCTAATATGCTTGGTATGCAAGATTAATAATAAAAATTCTCTTATGAGTGTGTTGAATACTATGATAAGTTTGATACTTGATAATTGTTTTGAGATATGGAGATGGTGATATTAAAGTCATGCTAGTTGAGTAGTTGTGAATTTGAGAAAAATACTTGTGTTGAAGCTTGTGATTCCCGTAGCATGCACATATGGTGAACCGTTATGTGATGAAGTCGGAGCATGATTTATTTATTGATTGTCTTTCTTATGAGTGGCGGTCGGGGACGAGCGGTGGTCTTTTCCTACCAATCTATCCCCCTAGGAGCATGCGCGTAATACTTTGCTTTGATAACTTGTAGATTTTTGCAATAAGTATATGAGTTCTTTAGGACTAATGTTGAGTCCATGGATTATACGCACTCTCACCATTCCACCTTTGCTAGCCTCTCTAATATCGCGCACCTTTCGCCGGTATCATACACCCACCATATACCTTCCTCAAAACAGCTACCAAACCTACCTATTATGGCATTTCCATAGCCATTCCGAGATATATTGCCTTGCAAATTTCCACCGTTCCGTTTATTACACACTCCATCATTGTCATATTGCTTAGCATGATCATGTAGTTGACATCGTATTTGTGGCAAAGCCACCGTTCATAATTCCTTCATACTTGTCACTCATGCATCATTGCATATCCCGGTACACCGCCGGAGGCATTCATATAGAGTCATATCTTGTTCTAAGCATCGATTTGTAATTATTGAGTTGTAAGACAAACAAAAGTGTGATGATCATCATTATTAGAGCATTGTCCCAGTGAGGAAAGGATGATGGAGACTATGATTCCCCCAGAAGTCGGGATGAGACTCCAGACGAAAAATTAAAAAAAGAAAGAAAAGAGGCCAAAGAAAAAAAAGGAAAAGGCCCAAAGAAAAAAATGAGAGAAAAAGAGAGAAGGGACAATGTTACTATCCTTTTACCACACTTGTGCTTCAAAGTAGCACCATGATCTTCATATTAGAGAGTCTCTCATGTTATCACTTTCATATACTAGTGGGAATTTTTCATTATAGAACTTGGCTTGTACATTCCAATAATGGGCTTCCTCAAAATTGCCCTAGGTCTTCATGAGCAAGCAAGTTGGATGCACACCCACTTAGTTTCTTTTTGAGCTTTCATATACTTATAGCTCTAGTGCATCTGTTGCATGGCAATCCCTACTCACTCACATTGATATCTATTGATGGGCATCTCCATAGCTCGTTGATACGCCCAGTTGATGTGAGACTATCTTCCCCTTTTTGTCTTCTCCACAACCACCACTCTATTCCACCTATAGTGTTATATCCATGGCTCACGCTCATGTATTGCGTGAAGATTGAAAAAGTTTTGAGAATTTCAAAAGTATGAAACAATTGCTTGGCTTGTCATCGGGGTTGTGCATGATTTAAATAGTTTGTGTGGTGAAGATACAGCATAGCCAGACTATATGATTTTGTAGGGATAACTTTCTTTAGCCATGTTATTTTGAGAAGACATAATTGCTTTGTTATTATGCTTGAAGTATTATTATTTTCTATGTCAATATAAACTTTTGTCTTGAATCTTTCGGATCTAAATATTCATACCACAATTAAGAAGAATTACATTACAATTATGCCAAGTAGCACTCCGCATCAAAAATTCTGTTTTTATCATTTACCTACTCGAGGACGAGCAGGAATTAAGCTTGGGGATGCTTGATATGTCTCCAACGTATCTATAATTTTCGATTGCTCCATGCTATATTATTTACTGTTTTGGACATTATTGGGCTTTATTATCCACTTTTATATTATTTTTGGGACTAACCTATTAACCGGAGGCCCAGCTCAGAATTGTTGTTTTTTTGCCTGTTTTAGGGTTTCGAAGAAAAGGAATATCAAACGGAGTCCAAACGGAATGAAACCTTCGGGAACGTGATTTTCTCACCGAATACAACTCACGAGACTTGGACCCTACGTCAAGCAAACTAACAGGAGGCCACGAGGTAGGGGGCGCGCCTGCCCCCCAGGCGCGCGCTCCACCCTCGTGGGCCCCCTATTGCTCCACCGACGTACTTCTTCCTCCTATATATATCCACGTACCCCCAAACGATCAGAACAGGAGCCAAAACCCTAATTCCACCACCATAACTTTCTGTATCCACGAGATCCCATCTTGGGGCCTGTTCCGGAGCTCCGCCGGAGGGGGCATCGATCACGGAGCATCAACACCATAGCCTCTCCGATGAAGTGTGAGTAGTTTACTTCAGACCTACGGGTCCATAGTTAGTAGCTAGATGGCTTCTTCTCTCTTTTTGGATCTCAATACAATGTTCTCCCCCTCCCTTGTGGAGATATAGTCGATGTAATCTTCTTTTTGTGGTGTGTTTATTGAGACCGATGAATTGTGGGTTTATGATCAAGTCTATCTATGAATAATATTTGAATCTTCTCCGAATTCTTTTATGTATGATTGGTTATCTTTCAAAGTCTCTTCGAATTATCAGTTTGGTTTGGCCTACTAGATTGATCTTTCTTGCAATGGAGAAGTGCTTAGCTTTGGGTTTAATCTTGCGGTGTCCTTTCCCGGTGACAGTAAGGGCAGCAAGCCACGTATTGTATTGTTGCAATCGAGGATAACAAGATGGGGTTTTCTTCATATTGCATGAGTCTATCCCTCTACATCATGTCATCTTGCTTAAGGCGTTACTCTGCTTTTAACTTAATACTCTTGATGCATGCTGGATAGCGGTCGATGAGTGGAGTAATAGTAGTAGATGCAGGCAGGAGTCGGTCTACTTGTCTCTGACGTGATGCCTATATACATGATCATACCTAGATATTCTCATAACTATGCTCACTTCTATCAATTGCTCAACAGTAATTTGTTCACCCACCATAGAATACTTATGCTCTTGAGAGAAGCCACTAGTGAAACCTATGGCCCCGGGTCTATCTTTATCATATTAATCTCCTACTACTTAGTTATTTACTTTGCTATTTACTTTGCCTTTATTTTACTTTGCATCTTTATCATAAAAATACCAAAAATATTATCTTATCATATCTATCAGACCTCACTCTCGTAAGTGGCCCTATAGGGATTGACAACCCCTATTTGCGTTGGTTGCGAGGATTTATTTGTTTTGTGCAGGTACGAGGGACTCACGCGTAGCCTCCTACTGGATTGATACCTTGGTTCTCAAAAACAGAGGGAAGTACTGACGCTACTTTTCTGCATCATCCCTTCCTCTTCGGGGAAAACCAACGTAGTGCTAAAAGAGGTAGCATGCGGCAAGGAGGGGGAGGAGTCCTCGTCCTAGTAGGAGTAGGACTCCCCCTTTCCTAGTCCAACTAGGAGGAGGGAGGGGGAAGGAAGGAGAGGGAGAGAGGGAGGGAAAGAGGGGGCACCCCCCTCCTTGTCCAATTCGGACACCCAAGGGGGAGGGTGCGCGACCAGCCCTCTGGCCCCTCCTCTCTCTCACACGAGGCCCATGCTGGCCCATCAGTTCCGCCAGGGGTTCCGATAACCCCCGGGCACTCTGATAATTATTCGGTGACCCCCGAAACTCATCCGGTGTCCGAATATAGTCATCCAATATATCAATCTTTATGTCTCGACCATTTCGAGACTCCTCGTCATGTCCGTGATCACATCCGGGACTCCGAAATATCTTCGGTACATCAAAACACATAAACTCATAATACCGATCTTCACCGAACGTTAAGCGTGCGGACCCTATGGGTTCGAGATCTATGTAGACATGACTGATACACGTTTCCAGTCAATAACCAATAGCGGAACCTGGATGTTCATATTGGCTCCTACATATTCTACGAAGATCTTTATCGGTCAAACCGCATAACAACATACGGTGTTCCCTTTGTCATTGGTATGTTACTTGCCCGAGATTTGATTGTCGGTATCCCAATACCTAGATCAATCTCGTTACCGGCAAATCTCTTTACTCGTTCCGTAATGCATCATCCCTCAACTAACTCATTAGTCACATTGCTTGCAAGGCTTATAATGATGTGGATTACCGAGAGGGCCCAGAGATACCTCTCCGATACTCGGAGTGACAAATGCTAATATCGATCTATTCCAACTCAACAAACACCATCGGAGAAACCTGTAGAGCATCTTTATAGTCACCCAGTTACGTTGTGACGTTTGATAGCACGCAAAGTGTTCCTCCGGTATTCGGGAGTTGCATGATCTCATAGTCATAGGAACATGTATAAGTTATGGAGAAAGCGATAACAACAAAGTAAACGATCATCGTGCTAAGCTAACGGATGGGTCAAGTCAATCACATCATTCTCTATTGATGTGATCCCGTTAATCAAATGACAACTCATGTCTATGGTCAGGAAATATAACCATCATTGATTCAACGAGCTAGTCAGGTAGAGGCATACTAGTGACACTCTGTTTGTCTATGTATTCACACATGTACTAAGTTTCCGGTTAATACAATTCTAGCATGAATAATAAACATTTATCATGATATAAGGAAATATAAATAACAACTTTATTATTGCCTCTAGGGCATATTTCCTTCACCCGACACATCAAATGGCTTGGAAATGGCTTGGTAGTCTGGACGCTTTGGACAATTCGCAAAAAGCTGGTTATTGAGCACTCTCCCTTATGCTGCTCACCTGACACTATTTACACATTGTGTGGCTTCAGCTGTGGAAGCCGCTTAGCCGCAGGAAGGAGTGTGGCGCCACGGATGTTATCACCGCAGGATTCAGGTCCTTGGCCCTTCCCTTGGCGCCACCATTACCTCCCCCACCACTCGAGCTGGATTAGAGCTATGGCTCCTTTCTGTTGCAGCTTCCACTACCTTTTTACCCTTTTTAGGGCTTGTTGAGATCATACCCTCAACATAACCTTTTTATTTCCCTTTCATACTTGTTGGTGCCCTTGTTTTTTTCCCTTTTTTGCCTTCTGGCTTGCTACCTTGTTTTGGATTTGTGGTTCGTGCAGTGCTTTATATATAAAGGGGGGTGAAATCCTATCTCGAATTCTCGATAAAAGAAATTGATACAAGAAATAACCATCAAATTTGTAAGTTGAAAACTACATCAAGGCATATTCAAACATCATCTTTTTTCCTGATTTTTTTCTCGAATACATACGAGTGTGCGTATCATATATTAAGAGAGAAAAGAAGGGAAGAAGCCCCGACGACAATTATTTACAAGGCTTTTACGCAACACACTCTAGCACACATCATCCTAAGTGAACTACTTGCCATCGGTCCACCCATCTATTCCTACAAAGGAGAGCTGGAGGTCGCCATGTAGAATGCCTACTTGCCTCGAAGCCACACACTCAGAGGGTATCTGTCATAGCACATGCCGAACGGCCGGCTTCATTCCTTGAAACACAATGGAGTTTCTGTGTTTCCACAACTCCCACATGGCTAGCAAGTGGATGGCGCGTACAGTCTTGGCATACCTTCCAGGGAGTATTGTCCGTGTGCACCATGTCGATAGCTCATCTCCGATGGATGGTGACAAGCCGAGCATGCCCACTGTTAGGCCTACCTTGGTCCAGATGATGTAGGGTGGAACCCTAGATGGCCGATCTATCACGAAAGGAGCGGACCCCGCGAAGAACACGAAGAACACGAGGGGAAACACAAGAGAATCACTCAAACCAACAAGAACGATCACACATGTGCTAGATCCATGAACACGGGAGGATATACAAGATCCAAAGTCAACAAGGGACGATACAAATGGTAACCAGTCTTCTCCATGAGGAGGTCTTGAATCCACAAGGGGATCTTCCTGTAAAGGGGTCTTGAATCCAAGGTGGATCTTCTCCAAAGAGGGGTCGCGGTCACTCTCAAGGAGCAGATCCAATATGGATGAGCGAAGCTCTATCTCACAAATGAGCTAACACAATGTTAACCTTAACTAGAAGGGGGTGGAGGAGTATATATAGTCTATGGACACGAAGGGGTAAGTGGGGGATACATGGGACTCGGGCCCGATCTCTGTGCACAGACAGGCGCCGGTCGTCTGACAGGTACCAGACGTCCGGTGGCTCACAAGGGTCCGGTCATCCGGTACTTGTCGGACGTCCGGTGTTTTGGCTCGGTTGAGGCAGCGCCAGATTTCCGAAGACGATCGGACGTCCGGTCGCTGGAGTGTGTCGGACGTTCGTTACTTGTCGGACGTCTGGCCGCTGTAGCTTCCGTTGGCTGGCCCTTCTTGCTGGATGAGTGCCCAGGCATCGGACGTCCGGCATCGTCCGGTCGTCTGGTGGCTGAAGCTTCTGAGCAGCTGCTTATCTTGCTCCTCGCGCTTGGTTTTCTCGACGTCTTGTCCATGGGCTTCCTCTTGGTTCCTAGTCATGCATAGCACACATGTTTGAGGTAGTAGCCATGTCTCACAAGTGGAAAGTGACGATTCGGAGAGGAGCGAGTTCACCTTGTGTCCAATGGCGTATACTTGAGGTCTTGTCTTATGTTCTCTTGGGGCTTGGAGAGTAGTCGGAGTGTACATGG
>NC_041382.1:689454730-689472259 GCF_002162155.2 Triticum dicoccoides | reverse complement strand
GGAAAGATCCGACCTCGGATCCTGATCCTCATCACCATGGAAACGGTTGTCGTGGACGAACTTGTAGTTGGACAGAGTTGAAGGCATTGCACAATCCAAGTACTCCAAGGTGTCTCCGAGATGTGGTACATGCAAAATGAGAAAACATGAAGTACACTTGGAAAATACAATGGTTAGCACACACAAAGTGTCCATCATAGAAGAATGAGTCCACTCAGCAAGAGTGTGCGAGACAAAGCACATGGAGCTCAGCAAGATGATATGGAATGAGATGTAAATCATTCATGGGAGCAAAAGCATTCATTGTGCACACAAATGTGTCATGAATATGATCAATGCAACCTCGGTGCAAAATGATGTCATAGTGAGACGGTTTATCAATAGCATGAATATGGCAATGGATGCTCAATATGATTATGTTATCATGCAATTGGTGGTGGACAAGATGATCATGATGTATGAAGATGCCATCAAGAAAGATCACAACAAATTTTCTAAGGAAATGCACAAGCTCATATATCATGGATGACATGGGAATACAAGATGCAACAAGGCAATCATAATATGAGTCAATCCGTGCATAAGATGCAAATTTGTCATGTGTGTGAGATGTCCAATAAGCATGACATGTGTGAGCACAATCAACAAATATGGAGGTGTTGGTGTACCAATGCTCGATGTCGTGGCATGAGTGGAGGTTCGAAGGTGCGTCCAATAAGTCTGAGCGCTCCTCAATTTGAAGGTCCATAGAGCCAATCTTCAATGTCGCTCCTCCGTTCGTGAGATGTATCATGTAGACAACAAGAAGGAAACAACAATGAAAGAGTGACCCATCCAATATGTGTATTTGAGGATGGCTCAAAGGGAAGGAGTTCACCTTTATGCGAATGTCGAAAATGTTGGTGTCGCACATCGTGTACGCCTTCACATAACCAAATTGTCTCATGACGGTATCGCCTTGTGGATCCTTCGAAATGAAAGAAACATGACAAACACTCAGAATAACAAATGAGGTTAGCAGAAATGCAAAACCTATCATTCATGTGGTAAAATACCCAACAAGTGTATGCATCATGCTCATCATAAGAAAGGAAAAGGGAGCATTTCATAGTATGGAGGCATATGATGCGAGAACAACCAAATAGAATAGGCGCAATCAAGCAAACATGCATCACAAGTAAAGTGTCCAAGTCTCCAAGATCAATAAGTATAGATGCAACAATTGGAGGCAAGTGACAATGAACAAGATATATCATGTGAGAGGCATGAACATGTATGTCATCAACCCAAGAAAGTGAGTAATAGTGGAACATGGGTGATGCGACAAAGCAAGCAATCAAAGCGATCAAGTGGTGCAAGCTAGTAGTGCAAAGATGCAACGTACTAGAGGTAATCATGTCAAGCATGTCATGGGTGCAAATAGTGTGCATGAATAATTCACATGACATAGCACAAGCATGAAAGGAGGATATGAGCAAAGTATCATCAATGTATTGGTGAGAGGCCATATGTGAATAGTAATGGGACATCATGACTCTCCCAACACAACAAGCAACAATAGCATGAGGCACATGATAAACATGGCCATAACAACAAGGATCTCCACCAAGCATGCAAATACACATAGAAGTAGTATAATGGTTAATCACGGGTAAATGCACGCAAGGGTCACAATTGCATGGCAAAATCATAGAAAGAGGCATAGCATGCAAAGTGAACACGAGAAAATGGGCATAACGTGACAAATGGTAAATAGCCCATAGCCGTGTGAGAGCCAAGTAAAAGGAATGCGCGAAGTCATTGCGCGAAAAGGACGGTGGTAAGAATAGTCCACGGGATCCCAAGTCATCTTTGCTCTCAAGAGCTCGTTTCGTCAACTCTTGGGATTGAGAGGTTGACGAGGATATGTGAGTACCTACACAAAACAAAGACAATGGGAAAATTGTATGTGCGTGGTAGATGTACACATCATCCATCATGATGCGCACGTGCTTGTGTTGGTTAGCACAAAATATCCAATGTTTAAATAAATGAGATGCGTGATATAGAAACATGTCATCCATCATGAGAGGTTTGTTGTTATGTATAGCATAATGGAGACTCAAATTGTGTAATGCATCACAAGAAATATGTAGAGCATTGTTATTCATGGAATGCATATGGTGCAAGAAATTATGAGAATCTTGCAATGTATGGAATGCATCAAAATCTCCTAATATGCATGAGGAAACTATGGGGGTCTCCTCATGAGAATTAATGGAAACATCACACGGAGAATATTGACAACATCCAAAACAATGCATATTTGGAACATTGTGATCATGGCATGTCATAGTAGATGAATTGCGCAAATCATGTAAAGGAAGTATGACAATGTCATCACATGAAAAACAAAAGCCAATGACCATCATCTCGTCATCTATGCCATAAGTGCAAATGGGATTTATTTTAATGGGGCATGCATAGCTACTATGTGAGATTGAAATGATGCAATACGGGAGATCTCACTCATAGCATATGACAAGTTTAAAGGATTATCAAACATGATGTGACCAAAAGAATTCTCACATGATACCCTATGGAGCATAACATCACAACTAGGCAACTCGACATGCTCGTCATCATATTCATCATAAATAGTTAAATCATGACATGAAGAAGTCGCACTATCATGAAGCATGGGAATAGGTGGATCAACATCATGCAAGCAATCATTGGTGAGATAGTCCACTAGTGGGACAAGAGAAGCACCATCACCTATGTTACCTTTGGAGCATCGCTCATGTGTTGTAGGTGAGGTGTCGAAGACCAAGTCGTGGTCATCTTCATCTTGATGGAACCATGTGGGGGTGCATCTTGTTCCACCATGGCCATTGTTGTCTCCATTGGAGATATGGACTCGTCAAGTATAGGCGTGTCATCATGTAGGAGACCTAGCACCAAAGAATAAAACACACTAGGAGTAGAGGTGAAGTCATTATAAATCAAAGTGGCATCACATGTCGTCTCAACTACCTCACTCACTAAGTGTTGTGGCTCACTCACTCCCTCTTGGATGCTCTCACTCATATGGTTGGTGGAGTCACTCAAATGGCTCTCAACCTCACATAGGATGTGTGGCATGCTCTCAAATGTGGGGCTAGTGGTGGTCACACTCATCCTCTCATAGGAAATGCTCTTAATGTCACGTATGGTGGAGTCACTCATGTCACTCATGTGGTGGTGGCTCTCCTCACATGGCAATTGAGGCATCTCATCATATGTGGGTGTCGTAGAGATGGAGGTGCAAATGTCTCCATGGTCAATCATGTTGTGGTCGTAGCCGTGGATGAAGGCCGAAGATGGCACATCATCACTCTCCTCTAAGACCAAAGATAAGGTCTCATGTGCGGTCTCGTAGCTTGACTCGGAGTATGAGTCCAATATGGGCCCCGTCTTCATGTTGTTGAAGTGGTTCGTGCTCGTCACCGTGGTTGAAGGGGATGGCCCTTGCTCGACCTTCTTGTCGCCGTCTTATTGTAGGAGGCCCATATGATGTGGCACCTCATAGCTTGTCTCCATGACTGAAGGGAATGTCCCATGCTCGGCCATCTTCCTTGGGGGGTTTCCGAAGATGGAAGTGTCGCCCTCGCTCGTAGGTGGTCGCCTTGTACTTGATGATGTCGATGTAGGCGAACTCACTCGAAGTAGGCGAAGATGCCACATGTACAAAGGCGAAGATGCCTTGATAGCACTTGGCGAAGATGCCGAATTGGTTGTTGTAGCCATAGCTCCGTCTTGGTGGTGCTCATCTCACGGTCTTCTCTTGTGCTCTTGAGGCTTGGCCTTAGCGTGAAGTAGAGCTTGTTGGGACTTGTACGTTTGTGCTTGGCGAGCATCTTCATGATGATGGTGTCGTTGTCGCACTTGTGCTTGTAGTAGATGGCGTTCATCGTCATGCACATGTTACTTGGAGGTGACTTGCCCTTCATGACGACGTGGATCACGAACGTGATGGTGGTCGCCATGGAGATGTGGACGTGGATGACTTGGGCATCATTTTTGCGCTCCGAAGACTTGTGACTTGAACGTCGCCGCCTTGAGGATGATGAAGGGGAAGAATGGTTGATCAACAAGGTCCGAATCTCCTCCATCCTTGCATCTTGCTCCTCCTTGTGCGTGGAAAGCTTATTCTCAATGTAGTCCCTTTTCCTCGCTTCGGAGTGGCAAATATCAATGGAGAGGTTCTCGATGCGCTCTCTCAATCTTGATTGTGCGCCTTGCATTTGTCGTTGTAGATTGAAGATTGATGCTTTGGTTATGTAGTTGTTCATGATGTCGTTGTTGTCGAAGACCGGAGATGAAATGCCTTGCCTATCCATCACAATACTCGAGCAAATATGAGTGGAGAAAGGAGAAGAACTATACCAAATGTACCTTGACCGGTGTTGAAGACGGATCAATGATCACTCAATGATGTAACAAGGAAATAGCACAATTGGTACCAATTCTTGTCAGTTTCTCACACCTGCACAAAATAAGGCTTATGGTGGAGCTCGGTGAGGATAGTGGCACAAAAATTTAATACAAAATGTTAGCAAGAGTAAATCATGTTGAAAGAGATTCACAAATTTGCAAGTGAAACAAGTAGTCCAATAGAAATATATGGCAGACGGAAACGCACACACAGATAGATAAATGGGGTCGTGTAACCAAGGATGAGCACAAAATGTGAAATCCCCGGAAAACGCTCGTGTTGCGCAATTCAAGAGAAACGCTAGCACGATTGCTCAATAGGCAGATACGACACTTGTGCACAACCTATAAGATGCAAAATGTATAACTTTCTATCCCAATTATGCTATGTGTATGATGTTTCGGTGGTGTGATCCAAGATGATCAGATATGACAATCTTATATGCAATGTGGTATGATGCTATGGCACTTTCTTACAAGCTTCTTTGCACTTTCTCTTTTGCTTAAAAGCTTATTCTTTTTTGTCCACAATGCGAAATGCAGAAACCAAGATAGCAGTTGGGTATATACGGGAACAATCTTGTGACACAAGGGATGATATGATACCAATATGATATGGTATGTATGCAATGGAAGGTGTAGCTTGATGATCACTAATGTGCACAAGTAACGTTGCTGGCAATACTCAAATGGCTAGTCTCGATAGGAAAGTAACGCAAAATGGGCTAGGGGTTATCAATGCAATGGCAAGGGAATATACAATGGAGGGATACCACGATACCAAGATGATATGTAGGTTACCGTCCGTGTCGATGATGAGTGGCGGTGATCTTGATGGAGATACCAAGATGATGGAGACTCGTCCCTAAGTAGCCGAAACACCTTAAGAAACAGAAAAACCGCGAATTCAAAATATCAAATGACAAATGTCAAATGGTGGTAGTGGGATGTGGTGGTGGTGTTGCGAAAGCTCAATGGGATTGCGGAAATGCAATGATGGGTTATGCGAGTAGGCAATGCGGAAGTGGAGGTTATGGGGTGGACTATACACGTTGTCGAAGTTGGAAGCACGGTCCCTAAGTAGCTGAAACGCCTTAGGAGACATGAGGGAGTCCTGGATTAGGGGGTGTTCGGGTAGCCGGACTATACCTTCAGCCGGACTCCTGGACTATGAAGATACAAGATTGAAGACTTCGTCCCGTGTCCGGATGGGACTTTCCTTGGCGTGGAAGGCAAGCTTGGCGATGCGGATATTCAAGATCTCCTACCATTGTAACCGACTCTATGTAACCCTAACCCTATCCGGTGTCTATATAAACCGGAGGGTTGTAGTCCGTAGGCAATCAACTCCATATACAACAATCATACCATAGGCTAGCTTCTAGGGTTTAGCCTCCTTGATCTCGTGGTAGATCTACTCTTGTACTACCCATATCATCAATATTAATCAAGCAGGACGTAGGGTTTTACCTCCATCAAGAGGGCCCGAACCTGGGTAAAACATCGTGTTCCCTGCCTCCTGTTACCATCCGGCCTAGACGCACAGTTCGGGACCCACTACCCGAGATCCGCCGGTTTTGACACCGACATTGGTGCTTTCATTGAGAGTTCCTCTGTGTCGTCGCCTTTAGGCCCGATGGCTCCTTTGATCATCAACAATGATGCGGTCTAGGTGAGACTTTTCTCCCGGACAGATCTTCGTCTTCGGCGGCTTCGCTCTGCGGGCCAATTCGCTCGGCCACCTGGAGCAGATCGAAAGCTACGCCCCTGGCCATCAAGTCAGGTTTGGAAGCTTAAACTACACGCCTGACATCCGCGGAGACTTGATCTTCGATGGGCTCGAGCCACGGCCAAGCCCGCCGCACTATCTCGAGGGGCATGATCTAGCTCTGCCCTCGGACAGTGTCCTAGAGGCCGCACACGCATCGGTTTCGACCCCTAACTCGGAGCCTATTGCGCCAATCGAGGATGAGCGGTTGGACGTCACCTCGGGGGCTGCGATCCCGAAAATGATCGAGCGAACGCTAGCCCCACACTCTGCACGACTCGTGACTCTGAGGATCCAGACTCCTCCTCGGACTCCGAACCCCCCGCGCCCCTGCCAATCGAATCCGATTGGGCGCCGATAATGGAGTTCACCACCGCAGACATCCTGAATTCTCTTAAGTCTCTCTCTTTATCAGGAGAGCCCTAGCCGGACTACGGTCAGCGAGGGTGGGATACGGACGATGAGGAAATTCAAAGCCCACCCACCACCCACTTTGTAGCCACTGTCGACGATCTAACCGACATGCTTGACTTCAGCTCCGAAGACATCGACAGCATGGACGACGATGTAGGAGACGAATAGGAACCAGCACCTGTAGGGCACTAGAAGGCCACCTTGTCATATGACATATATATGGTGGATACTCCAAAAGATGGAGATGGCGATGGAACAGTGGGGGATGATGCCCCCAAGAAATAGCCAAAGCGCCGGCGTCAGCGGCGCCGCTCT
Source organism: Triticum dicoccoides (assembly GCF_002162155.2). NCBI lineage: Eukaryota > Viridiplantae > Streptophyta > Magnoliopsida > Poales > Poaceae > Triticum > Triticum dicoccoides. Next base: position 689,465,307 of record NC_041382.1, on the reverse strand, counting down.
AAATCCCGCCAAAGCAAAAACGGTGATTCCGGCACGGGAGATAATACTACCCCGGATAGCACCGAAGAACACCCACCTCAGCAAGATTCTGCACAAGAAGATGGAGAAGCCAACCCTCATGAGAGAGCGGCAGACCGAGAGGTCGAGGATGATAACTATACGCCTCCCTCCGAAGACGAGGCAAGCCTCGATGACGACGAATTCGTCATACCATCAGACCCCGCCGAACAAGAGCGTTTTAAACACATGCTTTTAGCCACGGCAAGCAGCCTCAAGAAAAAGCAGCAACAGCTTAGAGCTGCCCAAGATTTGCTAGCGGAAAGATGGACTGAAGTCCTTGCGGTCGAAGAGTATGAACTCGAAGCCCCTCCAAGAGTTACCCGAAGCGCAGGCCGCTACCCCGATCAGAGGGGGAAGCACCTACATCACCAGCGCATGACATGGCAGACCGGCCACCTCGCGGCCGCGACAGAGAGGCCTCTTGGCCCTCCACCCAAGCCATGCCCCGACGCTGCTCAACTAAGGCACGGGAAAATGCGCCCGACCTGCGAGACATACTGGAGGATAAGGCAAGACAAACAAGATCGATCTACGGATCACGCAGGCGCCCTACGGCATGTGACAATGATCTTCACTCCGGATACAACAAATCTGGCCGGGCCGAACACAACAGACATAGCTCTTCCGAGCTGCATCGTGATATAGCCCAGTACAGAGGCTCCGCACACCCGCTATGCTTCACGAATGAAGTATTGGATCATAAAATCCCAGAGGGTTTCAAACCCGTACACATCGAATCATACGATGGCACAACAGATCCGGCGGTATGGATCGAGGATTATCTCCTTCACATCCACATGGCATGCGGCGATGATCTACACGCCATCAAATACCTCCCGCTCAAACTTAAAGGACCGGCCCGGCATTGGCTTAACAGCTTGCCAGCAGACTCAATCGGTTCTTGGGAGGTCCTGGAAGCCGCATTCCTCGACAACTTCTAGGGCACTTACGTGCGACCACCGGATGCCGACGACTTAAGCCACATAATTCAGCAGCCAGAGGAATCAGCCAGACAATTCTGGACACGGTTCCTAACAAAGAAAAACCAGATAGTCGACTGTCCGGACGCAGAGGCCCTAGCAGCCTTCAAGCATAACATCTGCGACGAGTGGCTTGCCCGGCACCTGGGACAGGAAAACTCGAAATCCATGGCAGCCCTCACGACACTCATGACCCGCTTTTGCGCGGGAGAAGACAGCTGGCTAGCTCGCAGTAACAACTTATCAAAGAACCCTGGTAATTTGGATACCAAGGACAAAAGTGGCAGGACACATTGGAATAGGCAAAAACGCCGCGTTAGCAGCGACAGCAATGAAGACACGGCAGTCAATGTCGGATTCAAAGGCTATAAATCCGGTCAGCGGAAAAAGCCATTCAAAAAGAATACTCAGGGCCCGTCCAGTTTGGACCAAATACTCGATCGCTTGTGCCAGATACATGGCACCCCCGAAAGGCCAGCCAATCACACTAACAGGGATTGTTGGGTGTTCAAGCAGGCAGGCAAGTTAAGGGCCGAAAACAGAGACAAGGGGCTGCACAGCGATGATGAGGAGCCCAAGCCGCCGAACAACAATGGACAGAAGGGCTTTCCCCCACAAGTGCGGACGGTGAACATGATATACGCAACCCACATTCCCAAGCGGGAGCGGAAGCGTGCGCTACGAGACGTATACGCGGTGGAGCCAGTCGCCCCAAAGTTCAACCCATGGTCCTCCTGCCCGATCACTTTTGATCGAAGGGACCATCCCACTAGCATCCGTCATGGCGGCTTCGCCGCATTGGTTGTCGACCCAATCATCGACGGATTTCATCTCACAAGAGTCCTCATGGACGGCGGCAGTAGCCTGAACCTGCTTTATCAGGATACAGTGCAGAAAATTAGCATAGATCCCTCAAGGATTAAGCCCACAAGAACGACCTTTAAAAGCGTTATACCAGGTGTAGAAGCCAACTGTACAGGCTCAGTAACACTTGACGTGGTCTTCAGATCCCCGGACAATTTCCGAAGCGAAGAGTTAATCTTCGATATAGTCCCATTTCGTAGTGGCTATCATGCCCTGCTCGGACGAACCGCATTTGCAAAGTTCAATGTGGTGCCGCACTACGCATATCTCAAGCTCAAGATGTCAGGCCCTTGAGGAGTAATTACGGTCAACGGAAACACCGAACGCTCCCTCCGTACGGAGGAGCATACGGCAGCTCTCGCAGTGGAGGTACAAAGTAGCCTTCTCAGGAAATTCTCGAGTCCGGCCAATAAAAAGCCAGACACTGCCAAGCGCGCCCGGAGTAACCCACAGCAGGACTGCCTGGCACACTCTGAGCAAGCGTAGCAATGCGGCCCCAACCCCAGCTTTCGCGACATAGCGAAACCAGTACCTCACGTACATAACTACGCCCTTGAAATACCATGGGCACAGGGGAAGGGGCACAATAACGGCACGCCCAAAATACGGCTTAAAACGTACTAGGGGCTGCCGGATTCTTTTTTAATTTTTTCTTACTTTCAGGACTCCATACTTCAGACGACCTGTTCGGCAATTCGACTGCCGCACAAACGATGCAAGATCCAGGGAGGCAGACAAGCCATGCCGCATTATGGAACTCCTAGGTGGTCTCTGTTACGAGGGGTATACCTGTTTTAAATACAATTCCGCGGCCTGCCCCTGGTCAGGACATACTGAATAGTCCAATATCTTTTGCTTACCGCACTATTTGTATCGTTCGGCTTTGATAAATAGCCTCTCTATAAACAATACTTAGCTTCCTGTCTATTTTTTGCATTATCTTCTTTTCACATTTATGTTTATTAAATGACATGATTGCACCCGTACACCATGGTACGACAAACACGCCAGGGGTTTCAGTACCCCTCATAATGGTGTGAGAAGTCCGTACACTTTCACAAGTGTGGCACCCCGAACTTATAGCACTATATGCATCGGCTCCGAAACATGATTTGGGTCAATAGTTGGGTTTGCCCGGCTCCTATGTTTTGGTGCCTTACGTTCCGCTCTATCGGCTAAGGTAGCACTAGGAGAACCACTACGATTGTGCCCCGGTTCAGCTGGGTTAAGCACCTCAGTGGAGAAAGCTAAAACTGACTGTCATGATGTGGCGAGAGACCGGTCGCTGTTCGAGAGGTTTTTCGAGTCCCTAAAGGCTTATGCCACTTCGAGCGAGGAGCTGGCTTTGTCCGGCAAAGGCGTGGATAGCGCCCCGAACTCGGTCTTCCGAACTAGGGGCTTCGCCGAAATTTAAAATTATAGAGTTCTATGGCTAAGTGAGAGTGTTCAAGCATTATAGTCCGATTGCCTGGTTCGTTGTGCTGAGCACCTCCCTCGAAGGACCCAACTATGGGAAAAAGAGCGCTCAGGTTTATCCCGAACACCCCAGTACTAGTGGCACGGGGGCAGAAGCCGACGACTGGCCATCTCTCAATTTTTGATAAACGGCCGCACAGAAAGTAATATTTTAAATTTAATAAGCATTGCTTAGCACATATGAACAAGTTTTCAGCGCACAGGATAAACACGAGCGAGTTCATTCAAACATCACATCCTTGGTACATTCATCCGCCACAAGGCGAGCACCTGCAAGAACATCCTTGTAGTAGTTCTCGGGCTTGCGATGCTCCTTCCCCAGCGGCGGCCCGTCCTTCACAAGCTTCTCACCGTCCAGCTTACCCCAGTGCACCTTTGCACGGGCAAGGGCCCGACGGGCACCTTCGATGCAGACGGAGCGCTTGATGACCTCAAGCCTCGGACAGGCCTCCACCAGCCACTGCACCAGCCCGAAATAGCTCCCAGGCAGGGCCTCTCCGGGCCACAGCCAAACTATGAAGCCCTTCATGGCCTGCTCGGCCGCCTTGTGGAGCTCGACCAGCTGTTTTAGCTGGTCGCTCAAGGGCACAAGGTGTCCGGCCTCAGAATACTGAGACCAGAACACCTTCTCCGTCGAGCTACCCTCTTCAGCTTGGTAGAATGCGGCGGCGTCGGATACGCTGCGGGAAGATCTGCGAATGCCCCTGGAGAGCTCCGGATTCGGGTAAGTAACAGGTAGTTCACTTTTATATTTCTGCTTTGCAGAAAGAATGCCTTACCTGCTGCTATCTTCCTCATCTCCTCCAACTCATGGTGGGCCTTTTGGGCTTCGGCCTTGGCAGACTTGGCAGCCTCTAGGGCCGTTGCAAGCTCGGATGCTTGCGCCTTCGACTCCAGCTCCAAACTCTCATGTTTTTTCATGAGAGCCTGAAGCTCTTGCGGCACCTCGCCGACCTGAGCCCCAAGTCTGTCTCGCTTGGTGCGCTCCACGGCCGTTTTCTTTTCGGCCTCAAACAGCGCCTGCTTAAGGGTCGCCACCTCAGTCGTGGCCCCTACAATAAGCAGTACAATCCTGTTACTCTTTTTGCAATCAAGCCTTTTTATAGGCACTTTTCTGTAAGGTATTTCTTACCTTCTTCCTCCTCGAGCCGCCGCTTGGCAAGGCCGAGCTCTTGCTCGGTCCGCTTGAGGTCCTGCTTCAGGACACCCACCTCCGCAGTCAGTGCGGCAGTGGATAGCAGCGAAGCCTGCATAGGCATATTGACTCTTTTTCTTTAGACTCCTGCAAAAATTTAATAGATCCTCTATTCGGCTTTTCTTTCCGAATGCCAAACAGAGCATCAGGGGCTACTGTCTATGCGGTAATATTTTTACATATTTTTACTTACCTCGAAGCCTGTTAGAAGGCTAGCGCAAGCTTCAGTCAGTCCGCTCTTGGTGGACTGAACCTTCTGGATCACCGTACTCATAATAGTATGGTGCCCCTCGTCGATGGAGGCATCGTCAAGCACCTCCAGCAGATTGTCCGGCACCTCCGGTTGGACGGAGGCCGCCGGCTCAAAAGGCTTGCTCCTCTTGGAAGGAGTTCGCCTACCACGGTCCGGAACTGTGGAAGATTCTGGCGCGGTGTCCGACACAAAGCCGGACTGAGAGCCCTAGGGAGCCTTATCCCCTTCACTCCTGGAGTCCGGGAGGTTGCCTTGTGACTCCTCCGGGACCACCTCCTCCTGCCCCGGAGCTTGTCGCGACACCACTTCGGCATCGTCTGCAGTGCGGGGGGAGACAGCGGGCGGAACTGAGTTCACGTCCGATGAGTCCAGGGAGCCGCCCGATGATTCGTCGAATTCGGCCCGGGGCGGACTGCATAATTACATTCGACATTAGGGAAAGCTGTGCAACAAAGGAACATCATGAGTTACTCTGATATCCGAACTTACGATTTCGCCAGACGCTTGGCCCTGTTTGGCCACTCCTCTTTGCCCTCTTCGGCGTTGGGGGCATAGTCTGGCGGAGGGGTCTTCCTTTTCCTAGACCCCTCGGCCTCCCCCGTTGGGGCGGCCTTCCTCTTCTCTCCTCCCTCCGCTGGGGGGGAGAGTTTTCTTCTTCCTCCTCCTTGTTTTCGCGGGAGGAGGGCATCTCGGACTCGTCAGATGACGAGTCCGACACCACCACGTTGCGGGCACTCTTTCGAGTCCCCGTGGTCTTCTTCTTCTTGGCCTTCTTCTCCGGCACCACAGAAGGCGCCGGAACCAGCAGCTTCGCTAGTAGAGCTAGGGCTGGGTCTTCGGGCAGCGGAGCCGGACAGTTAATCGGTCTGGATATCGCCCGCCAAGCCTGTCAAAGGTAAGGGAGTTTAGATCCCGCATAGAGTCAAACTATGAAAAAGGCTTAACATCCTGTAAAAGGTGTAGATGGCATACCTTGCTAGCGTGATGCTGCGAGCTGTATCCGCGGTCCTCGGAAACGGATGCGGGAGCCTCGGCGCCCTTGAATAGTATCTTCCAAGCATCTTCGTACGTCGTGTCGAAGAGCCTGCTGAGGGTTTGATGCTGCGCCGGGTCGAACTCCCACAGATTAAAATCCCGTTGTTGGCACGGGAGGATCTAGCGTACGAGTATAACCTGGATTACATTAACAAGCTGGACTAGCTTGTTCACCAGGGACTGGATGCATGTTTGCAATCCGATCACCTCTTTTTCGTCACCCCACGACAGGCCCGTCTCTTTCCAGGACATAAGCCGCATGGGGGGTCCGGATCGGAACTCGGGGGCTGCGGTCCATTTCAGATCGCGTGGCTCGGTGATATAAAACCACCCGGATTGCCATCCCTTTAGGGTCTCCACGAAAGAGCCCTCGGACCATAGGATGTTGGCCATCTTGCCCGCCATGGCGCCTCCGCACTCCGCCTGGCTGTCGCGCACCACCTTGGGCTTGACATTGAAGGTCTTGAGCCAGAGGCCGAAATGGGGGCGGACGCGGAGAAAAGCCTCGCACACGACGATAAACGCCGAGATGTTGAGGATGAAGTTCGGAGCCAGATCGTGGAAATCCAGGCCGTAGTAGAACATGAGCCCCCGGACAAATGGGTGGAGTGGAAAACTCAGTCCGCGGAGGAAGTGGGGGAGAAATACTACCCTCTCATGGGGCCTTAGGGTGGGGAGAAGCTGCCCCTCTTCGGGAAGCCGGTGCGCGATGTCCTTGGATAGGTATCCGGCCTTCCTTACCTTCTTGACTTTGCCCTCTGTGGCGGAGGAGACCATCCACTTGCCTCCCGCTCCGGACATTGCTGGAGAAGGTTGAGGTGGGAAGTGCGGGCTTGGGCGCTGGAGCTCGGGTACGCGGGAGATGGATAGGCAAGGGAGGAAGAAGGCGTAGGTAAAAAGGTGGATCCTTGTCCCCTTATATGGGCGGATGCGGTTGTGTGTCCCCACCTGCCTAGTAAAACTCGCTTGCCTCCCCAAGCGCCATGATAAGTGGCGCGGTTGGGTTACCCACGTCCGTATTGATGAGAATCCCGTAAAAGGGGGGGGGGTACACGATCTCTGCTTTGACAAGACGTGCCAAGGAAACCGCCTCGCGAAACACGCTAAGGTGGAAAAGTGAAAACGATTCGAGTGAAGGACTTGGCTGTAGTGTGATGACGCACTGCGGAATACGTCAGCAGATTTGATTTGTGTTAATATTATTCTCTCTATGCAATATGTGGAAGCTTATTTTGCAGAGCCGGACACTACTCTTGGTGTTTACGATCTTCTATGAAGGACTTGGAGGAGGAACCTGCCTTGCAATGCCGAAGACAATTTGCGCGCCGGACTCGTCGTCATTGAAGCCTGGTTCAGGGGCTACTGAGGGAGTCCTGGATTAGGGGGTGTTCGGGTAGCCGGACTATACCTTCAGCCGGACTCCTGGACTATGAAGATACAAGATTGAAGACTTCGTCCCGTGTCCGGATGGGACTTTCCTTGAGACCAGGGCCTTACTCCTGGTCTTGAAGGTCCGTTTTGACCCAGCCGATGTCAAAATCTGGAGTCCGGCTCCTGGTATTCAACCTCTTATAAAGAGACCAGGGCCTTACTCCTTTTCTCCAATCCCAAAACAAGTTCGCCCATCGCCTCGAGTTCCAACACCCTAGGCTCCAGATTCCGGGTGCCTCAGACCTTCGACAATGTCCGGTTCCGACCTTCAAGGCCGATGGATGCCCTCCTCCGTCATGGAGGAGGACGTGCTAAAGTTGAGAGAGGCTAAGTTCTTGATCACCGAAATTTCGCACAGGTTGCCTGCTCAAGGGCAGGCTATCCCCAGTCCCCAGCCCGGTGAGAGCGTAGTGTTCGTGTCTCACTTCCTTCGGGGGTTAGGCTTCCCGATGGATCCCTTTGTGAGGGGACTGCTGTTTTATTACGGGCTGGAATTCCATGACTTAGCTCCGGAGTCCATCCTCCATATCTCCTCATTTATCGTTGTATGCGAAGTGTTCCTCCGTGTTACCCCTCACTTCGGATTATGGCTCCAGACTTTCAAAGTGGAGCCGAAGATGATCAAGGGACGGCACGCAGAGTGCGGAGGCGCTGTTATAAGCAAAAATGCTGATGCTCCATGGCCCGAGGGCTCTTTTCAAGAGGAGCTAGGCTTGTGGCAACGAGAGTGGTTTTATATCACCGCTCCCCGGAGCACCAAGTGGGTGGCGCTTCCTGCCTTTCGCTCGGGTCCCCCACCACGGCTAGCGTTGTGGGTTAACAGAGGGTTAGATCGGGGTTTTCCCAAAGACGTGCCCTTGTTACAGGGCCGAATTAAGGATCTCTTGGAAGGAGACCTCAGCTTGGTCAAGGTGACGCAGGTCATGCTGATTCGCCGAATATTGCCCGGCAAACGTCGCCCCCTTCGCCTGTGGGAGTTTAATCCAGAGGGACCGCGAGCTCTCCAGAACTTTATGGGCGCAACGCCCGCAGAGATGTATAGACTGTTCTTCGGATCACAAGAGATGTGTCTGGATTTAACCGAGGACGCAGGCCTAAGCTGCAATCGCCCGGATACTCAAGTAAGCAACCTTGTGCCCGGACCTTCTATCCGTATAATTGTCATAGACTTGCCCCTAAAAGAGACGTCCTTTTAAACAGGAGTGGCAAGCTGATCAGGTGTCCGGCTCCCCTTCCTGAAACCAGGCCGGATCTCGTGCTGGTCAGGATGCTGGAGATAATGCCTTTGGAGGGGGAGGACAAAGAAGCTATGGCCTCCTCGAAGGAGGCTGCTCCGAAGGGAGGAACCGACAATTCCTCTCCTAAGGGGAAGAAGAGAGCAGCCTCTGACGACCCGGAAACCATGGCCTCGAAGCGGGGGAGAAAATCCTCGTCAGAGGGTCCGACGCCGGGGAGTTCCTCGGCCGGACTACGCCCTCAAGGGGATCAGCCCTCCAGCGAGCCGTAAGTGGAGAAAAGATTTTCCTTTTGAGGGATGAGGGAAATCCTTGATTTATATCTGAGAAGATTAACCAAACCTTTACCTTGTAGCTCGGACCTCAGCCCTTCTCAGCAGAGCTCGTCTTCGGGGGATCTCCTTCCGAAGATGATGGAGAGCGGGACGCCTCCCCCTGCCGTGCCGCCTAGCGAGGCGGGCGACCCTGAGGTGTCGTCGCGGAGGGTTTCTTCAAATCCGGCAGGGGCGGAAGGTGGCTATGCGGCCCCCCGAGGTTCTCTGTGTCTGGCCTTCGAAAGAGGTCATGGGACGAGCCCGGCACCGTCTGGTGCTCGGCCGGAGGAGCTAAAGATTCTGCTGGGGCGAGCTTCTATCTCAGAGGAGCACCGCGCATTGATGGGCACGGTGATTGAAAGGATTTCATCCGTAGAGAGCGGATTATATGAGGCCGTCAAAAGTTTACTGACGGGTTTCGAGGTACATTAGATAATGTATACTTTTGTCAGTTGCGCATGAATAAGATGCGTCCTGTGTAGATAGTAGCCCATGAGACTCTGCGCGTCGTCAAGAAATGACGGCACGCGAAGGATCATAATCCCAGGTCTAAGATGTCGCCTTTGAATGTAGGCGGCAGGGTGTCCGGAATCGAGCCGAACTGACGATTTTGGCGAACTAAAGCGGCAACTAGACGTGGCAGATGCCGACATCACGCTTGTCAATAAGCGGCTTGATGAGGCTCAAGGTATGTAATTCCTCGGGCGGCATCAGGTAAGCACAGTTTTATGCCTGTGTCTTACGATGTGTGTGCTTGACGCAGATGGTGCGGCCGCCGTGGAGAGTCTTAGGGCAGAACTTGCCCGAGCTAAAGAACAAGCCAGCGAAAGTGATGCGGTCACCAGGAAAGCCCTTGAAGAGCTGAGAGCCGAACAGGCTGCTCATTGCCGACGCAAGGAAGAGATGGCTGAGATGGTCGAAAAGTTAAAAAGCGCTACAGACCGTTGCAGACTTCTTGAAAAAGAAGACCTGGCGAAACAGACGGACTTAGAGAAGGTCGTTGCCAATGCCAAGGACCGCGCTCTGCGATCAGAGCTGCGAAGGAGGAGCTGCGTCAGGCCGAACAGATTGCGGCTGGAAAGCCCTTTATGCTGCGAAGGAAATTTTGCGATCTGAAGTTTGCTCCGTTGGATCAGATGTGGAGTGTGGAGGATACCTATCTGGACTTGGCAGCGAGTGCTGCTGATGCGACTGAACACTTTCAAGATCAGAAAGATCACGAAGTGGAAAAGCTTTTCTGGTCGCAGTTTCACAATCCAGAGCGTCCACTGGCAGTGGATGATCGTTTGGCTCAATGGGCCGAACTGAATAGGTTGTCTGGACTCGCCATGAAGTACGTCATAGGTCACCTGTGGCCGGGGACATCGGAGCCGAAGAGTTATTTCAGCTTAGTGCAGCAATTCCTTGACGCGGTGCCGCGTATAAATGCAATGAAGAGGTCAGCATGCATAGAGGGCGCTAGGATGGCTCTTGCCCGTGTTAAGACATACTGGGCAGAGATGGAGACCACCGTTGTTGCGTCCCAAGATTCGGACAAAAGCCGAGTACCCTCCGAGCACTATTTTCAGGAAGTTCTTGAAGGCGCTTGTGTAATAGAGATGCAGTGCCCGAAAGATGCTATGTTATGATAGAATATGTAATTATAAAGTAATATTTTTATAAACTGTAGTGGCCTTTTTTATACTTGTGCCTCCAAGTATTGGGAACACCTCCTGTGCGGCCGTTTTAAGATAT
>NC_041382.1:689448912-689454485 GCF_002162155.2 Triticum dicoccoides | reverse complement strand
ATATATACAAAATCTGAAAGATGGCAGTCGTCGGCTTCAGCCCCCACGCACATAGTGCGGGGGTGCTCGCAGAAGACGCATTTTCACACTTAACCCAACGTCTTGGTCCTACAAAGGAGGTGATAGCGCAGCGGGCCAGGCAACCGGACTATAATGCTTTAACACTTTCACTTAGCCATAGGAGTTTGACAGTGAGACTATTTAGGAAGCCCCTTGGTGGCAACTGCGCTCGTTCGAGTTCGGGGCGTGTATGTGCCTGACCGGGAAGCGGCCCTTCGTTAAAGCAGAGGAATCCGATAGATTCCGATAGGTCATCGAGTGGCTGACCAGTCTCACGCTACATCATGACAGTCAGTTTTCGGCTTTCTCTAGTGAGGTGCTCGCCCGGCCGAACCGGGGCACAATCGCAGTAGTTCTCCTGGTGCTACCTTAGCCGATAGAGCAGAACGTAAGGTAGCCGAACTCAGGAGCCGAGCAACCCAACATTTGACCAAAGATATGATTCGGAGCTGATGCATACAATGCCAAAACTCGCGACGCCGAACACTCCCTAAGGTGTTCGGTCTTTATGAGTGCGGGCGAAACAACACTCTTTATTATTAAACAAGCCCCTAGTGTCCAGGTACGTGCAAAAATTCTAACGTGGCCACATGCCAAGACGCCAGCCTCCTCCTTGGTTATATCAGAAAGAAAGAAAAACTAGGGGATGTGTAGCAACAAGAGACAGTAAAAAAGGTTTACGTAGGGTCTTAATCTAAAAAGAATCCTTTAGAACGGGTCCCTACTGCACGTCTGCGCCTGTGTCTCCGTTGTGCCGTATCCTGGACGGGCGCCGCACGACGTTCATCTGTAAAAGAGAGGAACTAAGTTGAAAATGGGTCATGCCGAAAATTTTTAAAATAAACAAAGTATAAAGTAAAATATATAAGATTAAGCTTTATTGTCTCTTATTGTATATGCGTGGAGCCCCTAGTGCTGGGGTATATGGCCTCTAGGCCTGCATCAATGATGATTTTGCACCGAACTCGTCTATCCGCGTTCGTGGTCTTGAATGACCTATTTCGAAGTTTTTTGGCCGGTGAGGCCATTTTGCTGTGGGGTTGTCAAAGCGGCCGCACAGTCCTCCGCTTGGGGAGGCGCACTTTAGTGCTTCCCCTTCAAAGAGATGATGCCTCATGGACCGGGCATCTTAAGCGTAAGAGATGCATAATGTGGTATTGCGTTAAAGCATGCAAAAGCTTCGCGTCCCAGTAGTGCTTGATAGCGACTTGAGAACGGGACGACATAGAAGGTCAGCTTTTCGCGGCGGAGGTTATCGGCAGAGCCGAATATGACTTCGAGCCGGAGAAAACCCATACAATGGGTGTCCGGACTAGGTATTACCCCTTGAAAGGAGGTTTTGCTGCGACGGATTCTTGCTGGGTTTATCCCCATGTGCTGGATTGTATCCTGATATATCAAGTTTAGTCCACTGCCGCCATCCATAAGGACATTTGAAAACTGGAGTCCGCCAATTATTGGATCGAGTATCAAGGCAGTCCAGCCTGCATTCTTGATATTTCTAGAATAATCTAGCTGATCGAAGATGATCGGTTTTGACAACCAGTGGCAGGACCCTTTGGGGATGGGCCGTGTGGTGCGTACCTTTACGGGCGCCGCACGTTTTGTTATGTGAAGTGAATTCACTGTTTTTACTTCTTGTGGGAAGTTCTTTTGTTTCCTGGTGCTCTGCTTTTGGGGTTCGTCCTCGTCTTTGCTTGGTGTGTCGAGCCCCTTGTGTTCGGCATTGAGTCTGCCGGATTGTTTGAGAACCCAACAGCCTCTGTGGGTATGGTTAGCAGGCTTCCCGGGAGTACTATGTATCTGACATATCCTGTCCAGGATTTTATTTAGGTTGGATGGATCGTCCCTGTTATCCTGGGGGGCGATTTTTCCTGATTTTGTCGTGAGCCTTTGAATCCGGCATTGACTGCCGTGCTCTTCGGACTTTTGTCCTTAGTCCAGCGACGGTCCTTGTTGCGTCGCGGTTTTCCATTTCCATCCCTAGTTTCGGATGTACTTGGGTCGCTGGGGCTGCACCTTGCCAACAAGCTGTCCTCCCCTGCACAAAAGCGGGTCATGAGGCTTGTTAGTGCGGCCATTGTTCTTGGCTTTTCTTGGCCGAGGTGTCTGGCGAGCCATTCGTCTCGGACGTTATGCCTGAAAGCTGCTAAGGCTTCGGCGTCCGGACAGTCGACTATCTGATTCTTTTTAGTGAGGAATCTATTCCAGAACTACCGAGCTGATTCTCCGGGTTGTTGAGTTATGTGACTAAGATCGTCTGCATCCGGAGGGCGGACATAGGTCCCTTGAAAGTTTGCTCGGAAAGCATCCTCGAGCTCTTCCCAGCTTCCAATTGTGTTTTCGGGAAGGCTTTTAAGCCAATGTCGGGCTGGCCCTTTAAGCTTAAGGGGTAAATATTTTATGGCGTGGAGATCATCTCCTCTAGCCATGTGTATGTGGAGGATATAATCCTCGATCCAAACTCCAGGGTCTGTTGTTCCATCATATGCCTCTATGTTTACGGGTTTGAATCCCTCTGGGAATTCATAGTCCAGGACCTCATCGGTGAAACATAGGGGGTGTGCGGCGCCCCTGTATTTGGGTGTGTCGGATTCTGATGATGGCTTCATAGCGTTGCTTACGAGAGCTTGCTTTCTTGGCCCATAAATGGACCTGACTGGGCCATGATGCGAATCCTTAAGTGGGTCGCATGCCGATTTAGGTGCGGCGCCGCTTGCCGCTTTATGGGGTCGTCTATCCAACCGTGTGGCTTTCTCATTTTTTGAATGCGAGGGCTCTAGGGCCTCTTTGTCGAATTCAGGCAGTAGCTTTCTTTTCGGATAGCTTTTAGTGTGGCGACTGTCGCCGTATTTATCTGCGGTATTGATTACTTTGCTCCATCTAATCCGGAGTGCATCTTCCGCTATTTTTAGCTTCCGCTTCTGCTTTTTTAGGCTGCGTGCAGTTGCAACGAGCCCCTCGTGGAGATTCTTCTGCTCCATGGGTTTATTCGGCGTGAGGTCGTCCAGAATGCCGTTTTCGCCGGAGGAGGGATGTTCGGTTTCTCTATCCGTGTTGCCCTGTTCGGACGGTTGCTCTAAGGCCTGCTCGCAATCTACCGGCTCGTCCTGCTCTATGGTTGGGTTTTTGTCGAGGCGGGGCTTGGGTCGGCGTTTACGCCGATGCTTTGATTGCTTTTCGGGGGGTCGATCTCCCGTCCCATCCCCTTTTTCCTCGTTGTCGCTTCCTTTAGGGGTATCCACCATGTACACATCGTGAGATGAGGTGGCTGTCCAATGCCCTATGGGCGTTGGTTCGTCGGTATCTCCTGCATCATCATCCATGCTGTCGATGTCTCCAGAGTCGAAGTTGAGCACGTCATTTAAATTGTCGACAGTGGCTACCAAGTGGGTGGTGGGTGGGCTTTGAATTTCTTCATCATCCGTATCCCATCCTCGCTGACCGTAGTTCGGCCAGGGCTCTCCTGATAAGGAGAGAGACTTGAGAGAGTTCAGGATATCGCCACAAGGCGAGTGCTGAAAGATGTCTGCGGCGGTGAACTCCATTATTGGCGCCCAATCGGATTCGATCGGCAGGGGCGCGGGGGGTTCGGAGTTCGGAAAGGAGTCCGGATCCTCGGAGTCACGGATCATGCAGAGTGCGGGGCTAGCGTTCGGCTCGATCGCCTTTGAGATCGAAGCCCCCAAGGTGACGTCCAACCGCTCATCCTCGATTGGCGCAATAGGCTCCGAGTTAGGGGTCGGAACCGATGCGTGTGCGGCCTCCAGGACACTGTCCGGAGGTAGAGCTAGATCATGCCCCTCGAGATAGTGCGGCGCGCTTGGCCGTGGCTCGAACCCGTTGAAGATCAAGTCTCCGCGGATGTCAGTCGTGTAGTTTAATCTTCCAAACCTGACTTGATGGCCAGGGGCGTAGCTTTCGATCTGCTCCAGGTGGCCGAGCGAATTGGCCCGCAGAGCGAAGCCGCCGAAGACGAAGATCTGTCCGGGGAGCAAAGTCTCACCCTAGACCGTATCGTTGTTGATGATCAAAGGAGCCATCGGGCCTAAAGGCGACGACACAGAGGAACTCTCAATGAAAACACAATTGTCGATGTCAAAACCGGCGGATCTCGGGTAGTGGGTCCCGGACTATGCGTCTAGGCCGGATGGTAACAGGAGGCAGGGAACACGATGTTTTACCCAGGTTCGGGCCCTCTTGATGGAGGTAAAACCCTACGTCCTGCTTGATTAATATTGATAATATGGGTGGTACAAGAGTAGATCTACCACGAGATCAAGGAGGCTAAACCCTAGAAGCTAGCCTATGGTATGATTGTTGTATATGGAGTTGATTGCCTACGGACTACAACCCTCCGGTTTATATAGACACCGGATAGGGTTAAGGTTACATAGAGTCGGTTACAATGGTAGGAGATCTTGAATATCCGCATCGCCAAGCTTTCCTTCCACGCCAAGGAAAGTCCCATCCGGACACGGGACGAAGTCTTCAATCTTGTATCTTCATAGTCCAGGAGTCCGACTGAAGGTATAGTCCGGCTACCCGAACACCCCCTAATCCAGGACTCCCTCAGAACCCTAGATGGCCGATCTTTCACGAAAAGAGCGGATCCTGCGAAGAACACGAGGGGAAACACGAGAGATTCACTCAAACCAACAAGAACAATCACACATGTGCTAGATCCATGAACACAAGAGGAGATACAAGATCCAAAGTCAAAAAGGGACGATACAAATGGTAACCGGTCTTCTCCATGAGGAGGTATTGAATCCACAAGGGGATCTTCCCGTAAAGGGGTCTTGAATCCAAGGTGGATCTTCTCCGAAGAGGGGCCGCGGTCTCTCTCAAGGAGTAGATCCGATATAGATGAGCAAAGCTCTATATCACAAATGAGCTAACACAACATTAACCTTAACTAGAAGGAGGTGGAGGAGTATATATAGTCTATGGACACGAAGGGGTAAGTGGGGGATACATGGGCCTCGGGCCCGATCTCTGTGCACAGACAGGCGCCGGTCGTCTGACAGGTACCAGACGTCCGGTGGCTCGCGAGGGTCCGGTCATCCGGTACTTGTCGGACGTCCGGCGTTTTGGGTCGGTTGAGGCAGCGACGGATTTCTGGAGACGGTCGGTCGTCCGGTCGCTGGAGTGTGTCGGACATCCGGTACTTGTCGGATGTCTCGGCGCTGTAGCTTCCGTTGGCTGGCCCTTCTTGCTGGATGAGTGCCCAGGCATCGGACGTCCGGCGTCGTCCGGTCGTCTGGTGGCTGAAGCTTCTGAGCAGCTCCTCTTGCTCCTCGTGCTTGGTTTCTCGCCGTCTTGTCCATGGGCTTCCTCTTGGTTCCTAGTCATGCATAGCACACATGTTTGAGGTAGTAGCCATGTCTCACATGTGGAAAGTGACGATTCGGAGAGGAGCGAGTTCACCTTGTGTCCAATGGCGTATACTTGAGGTCTCGTCTTATGTTCTCTTGGGGCTTGGAGAGTACTCGGAGTGTACATGGGGATGA
>NC_041382.1:689443052-689448725 GCF_002162155.2 Triticum dicoccoides | reverse complement strand
CTCGGATTGTGATCCTCATCACCATGGAAACGGTTGTCGTGGACGGACTTGTAGTTGGACGTAGTTGAAGGCATTGCGCAATCCAAGTACTCCAAGGTGTCTCCGGGATGTGGTACATGCAAAATGAGCAAACATGAAGTACACTTGAAAAATACAATGGTTAGCACACACAAAGTGTCCATCATAGAAGAATGAGTCCACTCGGCAAGAGTGTGCGAGACAAAGCACATGAAGCCGGTCGCCGGAGTGTGTCGGACGTCCGGCCGCTGTAGCTTCCGTTGGCTGGCCCTTCTTGCTGGATGAGTGCCTAGGCGTCGGACGTCCGGCGTCGTCCGGTCGTTCGGTGGCTGAAGCTTCCAAGCAGCTCCTTCTCTTGCTCCTCGCGTTTGGTGTTCTCGCCGTCTTGTCCATGGGCTTCCTCTTGGTTTCTGGTCATGCATAGCACACATGTTTGAGGTAGTAGCCATGTCTCACATGTGAAAAGTGACGATTCGTAGAGGAGTGAGTTCACCTTGTGTCCAATGGCGTATACTTGAGGTCTCGTCTTATGTTTTTTTGGAGCTTGGAGAGTAGTCGGAGTGTACATTGGGATGAACATGGAATGCTCCACATCACCAGACTTTCCTTGCAAATACACATTGGATCAGGAGGTGGTTTATTGTTTCGCCGCCTTGGTCGCAAAACGGGCATCATCAATGCATACTAAAACATTATTTAGGCTTAAACATGGAAATTGTTGTTCGGAAATTTTCTTGGAAAACAGTTTGTCGCGAAAGAAAATAAATTGATTCGTGTATGGACACATGTCGGTGTATGTTATCGCGAAAAGTACTTGGTAATAATTAATTTAAGGGGGCGCGCATCATGTGTACGTGTTGAATTTCAACAAGAATTATTGGGTTATAAGAGCCAGCTCTTGGCCGGAAGCGTCTGGTTTTCTCGTACTGTTGACACTTGTAATAAAGACCAGAAACTGAGGTTCCCAATCAAATAAAGTTGTGGCGCTCAACAATCCATGCTCCTGGCCAATTGAAGAGACCATCTTTGCTTCTGGATCGGCCGGGGACGCAATCTAGGTCTGCAGCTCCAATTAACACGAGAAATCGACGGGTTCTGACGGAGTTGTTCCTTGTTTTTGTCCTGATGCAGGTGTCTACTAGCGCTGCTTCCGCGTTTCCTGAATTTTCTAGCAAGTTTTAGTACCGACGTAGCACGGACGAACATTATCCACCTCGTGCCCAAGTAATCTGAATGAGAAGCGCCGCCGAACTCGACTTGCATTTCGTTTGTTCTTATCAGTAGTTTCCTTGTGTGCAGCGTGCTTCGCTTAGTCAGTTTGGTTGCAGAAAGAAAAAAAAAACGAAGGTTTTGTTCAAGGAAATAGTCGCAGAATGTACGTACGTGGCCAGACACCCACGTTTTAGCTTGCACAATAAGCTCTGTATCTCCAGATTCTGACTTTTGTCGACGTGTCCGACTATATATGATAATTGAAGCGAAGAAGCGGAAAAAAGTGTACAAATGGATGATAACTACGTTGTGCTCTCAACAGGTGGTCACGTACGTGTAGGCACGCGGTGCTGCCTGCTGCCTTGTACATACGTGTTGCAGGGCTGGCTAAAATAATGAAGATGCCAAGCTGACAGCGGTTCCTCGAACGGGGACGCGGGCAACTAACTGATGTGCACAGAAGAAGCGTGTACGTACGTACGTACAACTAGCTCGTGTAGCTTTTTTTTAGAACATAAACGTCAGAAACGTCCGGCTTTAATTAATAAAGCCCACAACAATAGGCAGCATGCAAACAAAGTATCAAAACCAAACTAAACGGAACCGAAGCTAGACAGCCAAGTTTCGAAGCAGAGCCAAAAGGCGAGACCGGTGATAAGTGCGTTACATGGCATAGCTAGCCAGAAGAGCGAGCACGCAGGCTCAAAGAAAGCAGGACCAAAAGGGCCGCCTATCCCTATAAGGCAGCAGACGGAGGAGGCGACGGGGCCCGGGACACCGAGTAGACTGTGCGAAGCCGAGCGATGGCATGTCGATGGAGATCAGCATCCTGTTGCCTTCCCAGCGTAGCCCACTGCTGCAAGAATAAGATGCATTTGAAGATAACATCAGCAGGGTGAGAGGGAAACGCTCCTTCAATAGTAAACTTGTTACGAATATGCCATAAGGCCCATAGCAAGGCCGAAGCACACGTCCACATTATCCGGCGCAAAGAGCCCGGGATCGCAGATAAGTAAGACACAAGCTCAGAGCGTGAGCGTGGATCCCAATCCACCCCAGCGGCCTCCCTAGCCGCACTCCAAGCAAACCGCGCCAAAGGGCAGCGAAAAAACGCGTGGTCAGCATCTTCCGCGTTATGACACAAAGCGCACGGTCCGGAAGCAGGGCCATTGCGCTTGGCTATATTAATAGAGGTAGGAAGGCGATCCTGACATAATTGCCAAAGAAAGACCTTAATTTTTAGCGGGATTCGCGCCTTCCAAAGCCCCGAGGCTGCCATAGGGGCATGCCCGCGGCACAACTCCCTGTACATTGACTTGACAGTGAACTTGCCAGAGCCCGAGAGTCTCCAAGAGACCTCGTCTGCGGAGTCCGATAAGCAGACGGTCGCAGTCAAAGCCCGCACGTGATCCCATTCGGCCCGCTCCGGTCCCACAAGCTCCCTTCTGAAGTATATGGGGGGCGGGGAGGCACTGAGGGCCGACGCCACCAGTTGATTGGGCTCAACCGCGATGGCGTAGAGGTGGGGGAACTCCGACCAAAGGGGTTGCTGGCCAATCCACACGTCGTGCCAAAACCGGGTGGAGCGGCCGTTGTTAACCGTAAACCTCGCTCCCCTGGCGAAGTACGGTTTGAGGGATTGGATGGAGGTCCAGAAAGGTGACCCGTGAGGAGACGCCTCAAAGAAATTCCCATGTGGGAAGTACTTGGCGCGAAGGAGGTCAATCCAGAGGCCGGTCCCTCCCTGGAACAGCTTCCAGATCCACTTGCACATAAGTGCAATGTTCATCAGCTTAGAGTTGATGACCCCGAGACCCCCCTGGGTTTTAGGTCTACAAACGGCATGCCACTTAACCATGTGGTACTTCCGTTTAGGGCCCGCACCTTCCCAAAAGAAACGTGCCCGCGGAGTGTCCATTTTCTTATGGACTCCATCCGCCAACAAGAACATACCCATGGCAAACATGGGTAGGGACGAGAGGCTAGAGTTAGTAAGGATTAGTCGTGCCCCTGATGACATAAATCGACCTCTCCATGGACATACCCGGTCCGCCACCTTAGTGTTGAGAGGTTCCCAATCGGCAATCGAGCATTTCTTCTCTGCGATCGGGAGGCCAAGGTAGGTGAACGGGAACTTTCCAAGCTTGCAATTTAGCAAGTTGGCCACCCGTTCGCTTTCGGCCGCGCCTAGCCCTATGGACACCACTTCACACTTATGGAAGTTAATTTTTAGTCCGGACATTAGTTCAAAACATAACAAGATGGCCTTAACCGTTGCTATGCTGTGAGTGTCCGGCTCAAAAAGGAGTAGGGTGTCATCGGCATATTGAAGGTGCGACACCCCTCCAGGGATCAGATTGCCGACCACTCCCCTGATGTGGCCAGCAACGCGAGCTTTGTCTAGCATGACACCCAATGCATCTGCCACAAAGTTGAAAAGCAACGGTGAGGCTGGGTCCCCTTAACGCAGCCCACGCTTGTTGCGGAAGAAGTTCCCTACTTCTCCGTTCACCGCAATCGCCGTTTGGCCTCCCGAGACCAATTGCATCATACGGTGAACCCACACTGCCTAAAACCCTCGATCCAGAAGGATTTGTCGGAGAAACTCCCAGTTCACTCGGTCGTACGCCTTCTCGAAATCTAATTTCAGAAGTATTGCCGGCTGGCGGCTACGCTTGAGCGAGTGAACGATCTCTTGGAGGGCCAACGGGCCCTCCAAAATGTTGCGACCACGAATAAACGCCGTTTGATTCCTACTAATAATACGATGGGCCACCGGAGACAAGCGCGAAGAACAAGCCTTAGAGCAGATTTTGAACGGGACGTTGATAAGCGCTATGGGGCGGAAAAGTCTAATATTGTCCGCGCCCTGAACTTTGGGGATAAGCGAAAGAACCCCAAAGTTAAGGCGCGAGATGTCTACAGTGCCACACATAAACCCGTTACACACCTCGAAAATTGGGCCCTTGAGGACTTGCCAACTTTTTTTGAACATCGCCACCGGCCACCCATCCGGGCCGGGTGCCGTGTCAGATTTCATCCCCAGGATTGCCTGGTCGATTTCCTGAGGAAGGAAGGCGAGGCCCAAGCCTTCGTTCTCTTCATCCGAGACCTGCAGAGCGGGATCCCAGATATCCGCCCGTAGGCGAGCCCTGGACTCCTCCCTGGAGCCCAGCAGCTCGATGTAGAAATCGTAAATGTGTCGGACTATGTCCTGTTGGCGCAATAGGAGCCCCTGCTCCGATTGCAACCTCAGAATGGCACACTTACGACGCCGGACGTTGGCATAAGCATGGAAGTATTTTGTGTTTGCGTCCCCTTTGAGCGTCCACTTTATTCCGCCCCTCCTACGCCAGTACTCCTCCTCGGCACGGAGGAGGGCCTCAACCTGGGCCTCAACCGCGTACCGCTCGGCCCATTCTTGCTCCGAGAAAACCCGTACGTCCACAGCCGCGTCCATATGGGCGAGGTCCGTCACCAAACGGGCTCGGAGCAGCTTATCCTCTCGACCCTGGTTGGCCCCCCAACCTTTGAGGGCCGCGCGCAACCCCGCCCCTGCGGAAATCCAGAAATCCATGGGCCCTCTCGCGTGCCGGATCCGGGCCACACAGGACTCCCATTTGGAGAGGAAGATTTGTTCAAATTCCGGGTTTTCAAACCAAGCAGTTTCAAAGAAAAACCGTGGGCTTCGTTTTAACCGGTCCTCCCCCGAGGAGAGGATTAGAGGGACGTGATCCGACCCGATCCTCGTTTCAGCGTGAAGTGAGCACATAGGAAAGAGCATCTCCCACTCCGCGGACATAAAAACACGGTCCAGCACAGACCGGACCGGTGAGAGTTGCTTGTTTGTCCAGGTATATTGTGCGCCCACGCGGGCCACTTCCCTAAGGGCCATAGAAGCAATCGCATTATTGAACATGGACACCCTTGTCCAGTTAATAATCCCGTTGTTCTTATCCACTCCCGAACGGATAAGGTTAAAATCCCCTCCCACGATGAGGGGTAGGTTGTGAACACCCAAGGCCGCAACCTTTTCCTGAAGTTCCCCCAAGAACTCATGCGAGTGTGAATGATCTGCCGGGCCGTAGACCACTATAATCTCCCACTCGCGGAGAGACGCACGATGGCGGACGTGAGCCGACACGAAAAACCGGCCGGCGTCCCAAGCCACCACCTCGCAGCACACATGGCTGATGCCAAGTAGCATACCCCCAGAGTGGCCAATCGCTGGCACCCAGTGCCACACGAAGCGTTCGAGCGGGTCAATGGAGAGCAGGTCTCGGTGAGAGAAATAAGCCTTGATGGTTTCCTGCAGACCAACTACATCGATGTTTTCGCCGCGAATGAACTCGTTAAGCTGGGTCCGCCTCCCAACGTGGCCGTAGCCTCGGATGTTCCAGAAGAGGAAACGCATTTAGATTATGCGATTGCGGAGGCGGATTC
>NC_041382.1:689431885-689442769 GCF_002162155.2 Triticum dicoccoides | reverse complement strand
GGACAGTGCAGCCCCTGCTGCTGTGTCCGCCCGATCGGGCCGGGCGACCGGGACCAGAGAAGCCCCTGCCTCTTCTGGTGCCGTCGCAGCGCGTGCCGCCGCCGCCTGGGCAAGCGCGGCCTGCGCGATCTCCTTAGAGCGAATGAGAGACAGAAGCTCTCGGGCCTCTCCCTCATCAGACAGATCAACCCCACTATCCCCTAAAATACTACCAAGGCACTCATCCGAGTAATCATCGAAAATCGTAAAACGGGGTAGCGGGTTACCTTCGGTCTCCATGTTCTTCTGGGCCAGCAAGAGTTGCGCGCGTTGGAGAGCAAGGAGGTTGCCCTTGGCGCCCTTTGGCCGGGAGCTGACCCGTTCCTGCGCCACCGGGGTCGTCACCACCGCCTTGGAGCGCTTGGCCGTGGAAATGGGAGCCGCCTTGGTCACCTCCGCCCGGAGAGTGTCAGAGGGAGGCGGGGGATCCGTCGGCCCGTGCCCCCCGACCGCACCGCCAGGGGAAGCCAACGCCATCACCGCCGTCCGGTGCGAAACGGGCGTGCCCGCCCGCACCGAGGGGGGACTCGTTGGCGCCACCGGGGGGGTCTTGCGGCCCACCGTCTTCTTATGGAGCCGCCCCCCACCAATCGCCAGACCGCGCACGGGCGTGGGAAGCCCGCCTTCTTCCGCAGCCGGGGAGATGAGCATGGAACGGCCCTCCGAGTCGCACGAAGCCGAGGTGCCCTTGTCGAGGTCGAGGCCGAGGGACATGTTGGAGCCGTATTGATTGAAGCCCGTTTCGTTGCTGCCCACACCAACTTGACGCTCCTCCAGGTCCTTCGCAGCCCCCGCAGACGGGGCCACGGCCTTCGAAGTCTTGTCCTTGAGGCCCAGCTTATCCCAAGTCGCAGTGTCAATGGAGTCATCCCCCATGCTCGCGTCCTTCTCCTTGTCCATGTCCTTGTCCATGTCATCAGGGCCCTTGTCCTTGCTAGTCGGGGGAGGGGGGGCACCTCCCAGCCTGCCACCCGCCTCGGCCTCCATCCGGATGGTAAAGCCCTCGCTGTTGAACCAGATTTGAACAAACCCTTTGATCTTGGCCGGGGAGCGACACGCAAAACGCATCCGCACAGGACCCAGCCCCGCCAACGACGCCTTGTCCACTTCCATCGGGCGCCCGATCATCACAGTCCCCGCCATGAGACGGTCCACACGGCGATGCTTGGGTGGCACTCCCCAAAGTTTGACCCACACATCCGGCATGATTTCGGCCTTGGGAGTCTCCAGAACAGCTTCCTTGATCTCTGTCATGATGTCGTTGAGGGAGAGGTACAGCTTGCCACTGCGCGTTGCCATTCGCAGCATGGCCTTGTCGGGGAAGACGACGGAGAACAAGTCGTCCCCGACGTCCACCACCTGCCAGTCCCAATCCCCTTCGAAGAGGTGGGGGAGTTCCGCCTCCAAGATCGAGACTGACAGCTTGCCCGATGCCGCCGAGATGAGCGCCGCGTCCGCCACCGCCGGGGCACTGACCTCCTCACCCGCCGACTCCACGAAGGGCAAGCAGAAGAAGCCCTCGCCGGGGATGGCGTTGTCCATGATCTGCATCTGCAGAGGCCGACCGCGCGTGGGGCAGTGTGCCGATGCGTGCCCCTCCTCGTGGCAGACGACGCACAGAGGCTTGAAATGGCACATATTCTGGTAATGGCCCACCCTCCCGCATTTGAAGCACTCTGGCCCATCGAGTTCCTCCACTGGGATCGGGGCGTCAGCCGAGCCCTTCGACGCCGACGGCCCGGCAGCCAGCAGTGGGAGGGCCGAGCCTGCCCCCTTCTGCTTTTGCTTCTTGGCGAGAGGATCCCCAGCCCGCTCGCCGCTCAGAGGAAGGAGGGATTCCTTCCTCTTGAGCTCCTTCTTCTGTTCAAGCCCACGGCGCCGGTACTCCTCTTTCTTCTTCCTTTTGCGCTCACGCTCTTCCTCCTTCTTCCGCTCTTGCTCCGCGAGCCACCAGGGAGGCGGCGGCCCCCAGCCCGCCTCGCCCGCCGGCGGCGACGAGACCTTGGCGAGCGCCTTCGCCCGCAGATCTTGCTCGCGTTGCCTCTCCGCCGCCGGGATCGGAGGCGACATGGGTGGCTTCTCCACGCGGCGGGAGCCCATCCTCACCGCGGTGGCGAACGAGCGAGTGAGTGGAGGTGGAGAGGCGGAGCGGCGCAGGCGACGCGCGCGATGCCCGAGCCGCCGCACCTGCGAGGGGGATGCGGGAAACCCTAGCGACAGATCTAGGGCACCCTTCGGCAGCCACAGCCACCTATAAATAGGCTGGGGCGGCCGCTCATCCCCCGTCGCGATGGGCCCAGGCCTCTTCCCTTGCGGGCCTGAGGCGGCCGGGCCAGGCCGACCAGGCCCAAGCACAGGGGGGCGCCCCTGCGACCCTGCTGGCGCTGGCACACTAGGTTCGACCACTGGGCCTCCCGGCCCGCTAACAGGCAAACTGGGCCATTCCGACAAGCCCAGCAAGGCGTCCAGCCCGGGCGCTGCCAACGCCGAAACCCTAGCCGCGGGCTGCGTCTCCCTTGCAGAGTCCGCCCCGCCGCCGTCGTCGACCCCTGTCGACTCCGGCGAGCACGCCGCACCTGCTGGCGGCGCGACCAACGTCAGATCGAGGCGCGCCACCGCCGGCCGGGCATTCGAGCGCCCCTCCGGGCCCGTGTCCACACCCCTTGGCGGGCGCCAGATCCACGGGGCCAGTCCACGGCCGCCGCGTCCACCAGGGGCGAACGCGCGCCGGCGACCTGCCATGAGAGAGCCCCCCAGCTCCTCCGCCCGGGCGACAAAGTCACCCACCGAGCACCCCGCACCGGGCCTCGGCGAACCACCACCGCCACCTGCACTTACCTCACTCCTTACCTCGTCGTCGTCGTCGTCGGAATCGCACCCCACCAGAGCCCAGAACCTGCTGCCGGAGAGGGACGGGGCAGGGGGGGCCCGCCCTAGGCGGCGAGCGCCGCCACGGGCACCCCGGAGCGGGCCGCACCTCCGTCCAGCCGTCCGCCTCCGCCGCGGGGCCGCGGGCGGCGTCGCCCCCCGAGTCGCCCCCCGGGTCGCCAGACCGAAGCGCCATCTTTTCTTCACTGGTTCAGCCAATAAGAACATAACACGTATGGATCCAACCAGTGTGTAGCTGTGCATGCATGTCGTGTAGTATAGCCGAGCTAGCTAGCTTAGTTAGTCTGTGATTTGGCGTATCCTATGCACCGCACAGAAAAGGAAAATGTCAAAACGATCGACGTTTTGGTCTAACTAACGAACCGTTGACATCGTACGTCTCTGTACTCGCAAGCAGACAGCAGCTAGCAGCTACGGACCGTGTGTTGCTAGCAACCTTAACGGTCTCTTTGATTCGCAAGATTTTAAAACCATGAGAATGAAAATTAATAATAGAAAAATATAGCATGGTCATCTTAATCCTATAAGATCTTGGGTTGTTTGATTGCTTTATAAAAGAATAAAGGATTGTTTGAAAGAGCTTTTCGTAGATGCTAGAAGTACTATGAGAAGTACAAAGAAATTCTTACAAAAAATTCCTGTAGGATTTAAACCTAGTACTCCCTTCGTCCGAAAATATTTATCATCAAAATAGACAAAAAAGTATATATCTAAAACTAAAATACATCTAGATACATTCTCTTTTATTCGTTTTGATGACAAGTATTTTCGGACAGATGGAGTATGAGTTAAACAACCAACGTAGAAAAAAAATTCCTAAGAAATTCTAATCATAAAAAATTCCTATGAAAATCCTTTAACTCAAATTAGCCCTAAATAAAGATAACTCAGTACTACTCCTACTAAACTATCCGGAAAAGGACGCATCAAAACAGATCGTGCTCGCGTCGCCTCCAGGGGGCAGCTCGGGCGCCCTAGCCGCCGTTGCCTCCAGGCCCTCCCTCCCCTCCCTGCTTCGCCGCCGTCGCCGGAGGAGGCCGGCGAGCAAAGCTCGCCCGGAGAACGGCGGACCTTCCTCCTCTCCTCGCGAGGGGATCCTCTGGCCGAAACGTGATGGCGAACCTGGTCGCTCGGCGTGGAGGTGGAGTGGGCACGATGGGGCGGCGGCCCGATCGGATTTTGACGGCGGGGGCAGCGTGGGGCCGGCCATGGCGGCTGGCGGCGACGGATCTGGGGGCCCCACCCCAGATCGGTTCCCCTTTAGATGGTGTGGGCGGCGCCGGCCTGGCGGCCCTGAGCGGCGGTGGGCGCGCGCCGAGGTTGCCCTCAACCACCGACGTGGTTGCGCGTGGCCAGAGGTGTGTGCGTCAATGCGTGAGGCCGGCATCGTTCGGAGTCGGCTCTGACGTGCGCGGCTGTGTGTATCTGGCAGGCGGCGGCCGGCTGTGAATCCCGGTTGCGTCATCTCCGACTCGATCTACTCCGGTTCATGCTAGTTCCAATACCCACCCGGTGCTGGCTAGAGGGATCTGGCTGGTGGGCATGGATCCGGGGGAAACTCCATGCCGACATGGCGGCCGCACCAAAATCGACGCCCTCGGCGCCGATTCCCTTCATGGAGGCTTCGGTGTGGATCCTACACCCCCACCTCTGGCATGAGCGCAGGCAAAAGCCTATGTTCCTCTGTTTGGGCAACGATGGTACTTTGGCGTCGTGTTTCTTCCTGAAGGCGTCGGCCGAGGACTGCTTAGGATGGTGGAGTTGCTGGTAGTTCGGAGTCGACGCGAGATGGCATGTAGGTGGAGCGGTGTGGCATCAATAGTATCATCGACGGTGGGTCTTGGCGGCATGGCGCAATGGAGATTCGGCGTCCGATGCGCGGAGATGGACTCGCGCGGGAGGAGGAAGCTGTCTGGCGTCATGGTGGCGTTGATGGCAGAGAGGCCTGGCATGGTTGGTGCATCAGTTCTGCACTGAGGATGGACCGATGAAAGATGGAGGTGACGGCCCTTGCAGCGTCCGGTGCTCACTAGGAGTGTGTCGAACCGGTGTGTGCCACAATCCAGGTAGTGGCTTCGATGGGACACCCAGCTTTAGATGTTAGATTTTGGTGCGATGGCTGTTTGGTATTAGGCCCGGATATTCGGCACACCTTCATCAACGGGATAAGAAGTAGCAGCAACGTTGTCAAGTTGGTGGCTTCAGGCTTATTGATGTATCACCTTGTATGATCTTTGTGAATAATTAATAATATGGCTGCATGCATCGTTCAGATGCAGAGGCCGGGGTACATCCTCCATTTCTGAAGAAAAAAAACTAATGCAATTGAACACGACTTGTCAAAGGAATAGGTCAAATATTTCATTTGATTATCTTTATGTTTCTTTGAAAACAAAGCCATTAAGGATGAATAATATTAAGACACAAGTGATTAAATCTATTAAGTCAATCGAGAAGAAAACCCTCGACCGGCTAGGTCCGTCATTTGACGCAGTAAACTGAGGTGTGAAAAGGTGCTGATGCGGGCGATGAAGTTGAAATGGGAGCCTTCTTGAACGGTAAAAGCTAAAAGCCCCATTATTCTGTCATCAGAAACAGAGCTAGCTCACTGTGTGTGATTTTCTCTCTCTCCCAAGAGTCCTTTACCATGCAAAGAACAAACTAATTTGATGTACTCCTACATGACAGAGGAATATTGGTCTGTGGTTTGGATGGTTAACGCTTAGCTGTATGCTTGTGTACGCTTTTAAAAAATCTTCTCCTGTGGAAAAAATATATACTTGATAGAAACTAGTACAGTTAGGTTCATCAATGTTCAATGAACTTATATATATACTCAAGTGACTCGAGAGAAAACATTAGTGTAGGACACAGATTTTGGCTCCTCTGCAAAAGGTTTGACCTTTTGAAGTGCTATCTAGTCTAGCAGCTAGATATCGAACTGCTTCCATGATGAAACCAGCTGCAGGCCACAGCTAGCTATAGAACTCAGTTTAAAATAAGATAGTGGCACAACGACAACATTGATATATATGGAGCATTATCTTGTGTCTGCTTAGCTCAGCTGCCCATGTGAATATGTGATGGATCGATCGGTCGATCGAACCACCCGACTATAAACGACGAACGACCGATAAGTATTGATAAGCTGGTGGTGCAAGTCATTGTGTCTGTCGGCTAGCCCCCTAAGTTAGCTACCTGGTCATACAGCTGCTCCATTTCCCAAGCGGTTGAATCCAAATTACGTAGGTATCTTTTGGTTGCTTGCAGCTTTACACTGCCCACTTGCAAATTGACTATTTGGATCAAATGCGGCAACATACATGCGAGCACTACTGAAATTAAACACGCACATTCTCCTCATGCTTTATAAATGGGATTCCTTATCTGTAAATAATGTGGAAAGAAATCAGAGTACTGATTTGCTCATGGATTTAATTAAATGTGGACTATTTTAAAACTCACAAAAGTGCTTACTCGCTACAGAGAAATTATCAAATTAGTTAATTTGCATAGACTTACCTCAGATGTAAGAGCATACAGCTACTAACCAAGTTGTAAATTAACCTAACTAAGAATAAAGATAAATCGGAGGAGTAAGCAAGTAGGCATCAGACGGACAAAAGGAGTAGATCTTAAAGAAAGGGTAGAAACCTAATGTCCTGGTCACTCTGATGTGTATTCCTCAACCCGTAACAGATAACGATAAAAGAAACAGCAAAGTCTGAGTTATATATCGATCATCGGCGTCTTTCATGTCCAAACACCAAACTGATCCATAATTCAATGTTAGTTAGCTGCCCGCGGTACCGTGTAATCTATTACTCCCTCCGTCCCGTGGTGTCAAAAAACGTTTTACATTATAGGACGAAGGAAATAATGTACCACCTTCTAGTATCACGATTGTTGCCACCTGCAGATTGCATAACTAAGTATTAAGTTCTCGTACCACACCGGAGACAAGATTTTCAGTCAAGTTGACGTAGCTTGCTCGTTCCACACCGGAATTCATCGCTGGATTTGCTTTCATATTCGCATTATGTGACGATTTTTGTCCTCGTCGTAACTGGTAGAAAATCATAATTTGACCATATGTAGGTTCATTTGATCTCGTTTGATAAAATATTTTTTTTGAAACAATGAGCCCCTCAGGTTCCACTAAAGAAATCAATCATCACGAAGTTCATTCAAACCATCTAAACATACAAAAGTAAGCGAACGGTATAGCCATACAGAATGAGGAACTTTGCCAGAACTCCATCCTCAAGGCTTGATCATCCTCATAGGCGGCCAGTAGTGTCTTCTCGTCTATGTCTTCCTCAACAACAGCTTGATCATCCAGACTCCATCCTCAAGGCTTCTTCGATCTTGACCTTTTGTGCAAAATTTTCCATGCATGAAACTTATTATGCAAAATTGAAGATCATCGTAGAAGACCCGACCATGTACTTCCTTTGAAGCCACATCCAGAGCTTTCCGGATCACTCAATACCGTTGCTCCTCAACAAAATACCAATATGCATTGGGGCCGTGGATAATAATCCTCGCAATCCCCAGACAATCCCTACCAAGACGAAATGCATATAGAATCACCTGCAAGATCAATTCAGCTGAAGAACTTCAAAATATCAAGTGGTCTATAGTCTCTTTGAGTCTAGATAGTTGACACAAATCATTCCCATCCGATCCCCTCTTAAGCAAATTGCCTTTGGTCAAGATGTTATTCTTAAGCATCAACCTCAAGAAAATTTTGATGTTGAGTAAGATTTTCACCTTCACATAAACCTATAATCTAATGGACTCACTGACACTGGTCGAAGCTACAAATAAAGATCTCCAAATGTGAATTTCAATTACCAATCTTCTACTTTGCTCTATTTGTTTCTTCATTGATATCAGTTGCATCAACTAGCCTCTTACGTTATGTCTGTTGCTTCACAGTCTCACCGCAAAGTTCTTCTGTATATGATATTAGTGCTCGAAGACACCACTCAACGCACGTACAGAAGGCAAACGGGATGGACCGCATCACGCGGTGACCACACTCCCACGATCGCCAGCCACTTCGCATGCAGCGTAGTCGCTCCACCTCCTGCGTAGTCGCTGGCTTATCCTCTATTCTGTTTTACCAATATGTGTATCTTGTGGTATATAAACGCACCCATGTAACTCTGAATCAATACAATGAGAATTCAGTTGTCCAACTTGGTATCAGACGTCTCTTTCCTTCGCTTCCGCCAAGAGCGCTCGGCGCCCTCTCCGTCCCACTCGCTCCTTCGAGGACGCCGACACCGTCTACGACTTGCCCTGCGTCGAGCCCGAGCCCGTCCCGACCCCGCCTACCCACGAGCACGCGCCGATGCCGCCCGTCCCCGTCTGTGCTGTTCCTCTTCGCGCCGGCCAGGTGCATGCTCACGCCCCGCTTTCCCTTGCCGGGCGCGGCGCCGGCCACCTCATCCCCGCCCTTGTTCGCGCCCTGGCCCTGTGCGATCCGGACCCCCAGGTTCCTCCTCCCCCCGCTCCGTTGATGCACTACGCTAACATCGTGAGCTTCATCCCCTTCAAGCACTCCATCGACGGCAGCAACTACTCCAAATGGAGGTAGCTGTTCGCCTTCGTGCTCTCCAAGTTCCATGCCGAGGACCACATCACCGAGGATGTCGACCCTCTTCACGCCGATGCCGTCTGGAGGAATGATGATGTGACCATCGTCCTCTGGATCTACGCGACCATCTCCGACGAGCTCTACGACATGGTGCAGTCGCCGAACAACACTACCTACACCCTCTGGCGCGAGCTGGAGGTGTTCTTCCGCGACAACGCCGCCGGCCGCGCCATTCACATCGGCGCCGAGTTCCGGGCTATCGTGCATGGCGATCTCTCCATCGCTCAGTACTGCCGTCGCCTTAAGCAGCTCGCCGACTCCCGTGCGGACATTGGGGAGCCCGTCACCGACCGCACCCGACCATGCAACTCGTCCGTGGGCCGAGCCGCCGCTTCCAGATGATGGCGACGCTGCTCCCCATGCAGTAGCCCTTCCCCACGTTCAACCAGGCCCGATCCCACCTCCTCCTGGAAGAGATCGGTCTGGCCGAGCGTGAACGCGCCGAGGGTGCCTCTGCTCTCTCCGTTCGGCACAGCGGCGGCGGGATCTCCGGCGACACCACGAACAAGGGGAGACCCCTGCCTCCCCCACGGACAAAGGCAAAGGGCCGGCCTCGCCCTCCACCGGCGATCGTCGGCGTGGCGGGCGCGGGCGCAGCCATGGTCGTGGCACCCCACCCGATGGTGCTCCTATGTCGATCGGTCACGGCTGCCAGCAGCCTTGGCTTGGCTATTTCGCGCCGTGGGTCTCGGCGCCTCCATCTCCGCAGCAGTGGCGTGCGCCTTGGGTGCCGCCGAACTCGGTGGGCGTCCTCAGCCCCCGTCCCGGCGCTCCGCACCAGGCCTACCCCGCCGGCATCCCATTCTCCTCCAACACTCCGCACTGGGACCGGCAGGCGATGATGGCGCACGCCTTCGCCAACATGCAGCTGTAGCAGCCGTCGGGCGGCCAGGAGTGGATTATGGACAGCAGCGCCACGTCCCATATCGCCGGACCAAGTGGTAACCTTGACAAGCTCACTCCGCCTTCTTTGCATACTCCCTCTACCATTACTGTTGGCGATGGTTCAGTGATACCTGTTCTAGCTACTGGTTCCAAAACACTCCCTCCCCACCCCTTTCATCTCAACCATATCCTTCTTTCTCCACGCATAGTTCAAAACCTCATTTCCGTTCGATGCTTTACTCGTGATAATTGGTGTATTGTCCGTTTTGACCCTTTCGGCTTTACTGTGAAGGACATGTCCACGGGGAGAACCCTGATGCGCTCTAGTAGCAGCGGTGACCTCTACCCTTTCCTCTAGAATAACGGCGTCTCCCTGGTGCTCTCCACCATCGACTCCGGCGCCCTCTGGCATTTGCGGCTTGGCCATCCTAGTCCCGCCTCTATTTCTATTTTAGCTAAATACTTTTTGGACTCATGTAATAAACAACAAGTTTCTCATGTATGCGAATCTTGTAAAATGGGCAAGCAACCAAGATTACCTTTTCCGACCTCCTCCTCTTATACTACCGCTCCTTTCCATATGATTCATTGCGATTTATGGACCTCACCTGTTAGTAGTTTTTCCGGCTATCAATATTACCTCATCATTCTCGACGACTTCTCTCACTATTCTTGGGTGTTCCCTCTACGACGAAATCTGACATTAGCGATGTTTTACTTCGTTTCTTTTCTTATGTTCTCACCCAATATAACGTCGCTATCCGGTGTTTGCAGTGTGACAATGGAGGCGAATTTTTGTCCTCCTCTCTTTGCGACTTCCTCTCTCGCTCCGGCATCGTCTATCGCCTCTCCTGTCCGTACACATCCTCCCAAAATGGCAAGGCTGAGCGCCTTATCCGCATGACCAACGACATCCTTCGCACCCTCCTCGTCCACGCACACATGCCGCCTGAATATTGGGTCGAAGCCCTCCATACAACAAACCACCTTCTCAACCGACGCCCTTCCTACACCGTCGCCAACCTCACCCCCTACTTCCTCCTCCAGGCCCTTCATCCCACTTCTGATCACATGCGGGTGTTTGGGTGTTTGTGCTACCCCAACCTTACTCATCTCACCACGCACAAACTCTCCCCACGGTCTGCCCTCGTGTCTTCCTTGGGTATCCCCTTGAGCACAAGGGATACCGTTGCCTAGACCTCCGGACCCGCAAAGTTCACATCTGCGTAGTGTAATTTCCGATGAGCAGATTTTTCCCTTTGCCACACCTCCGGCCACACCTGCACCTACCGTACCGGATCCCATGCAGATCCCACCAACCATGCTTACCGATTTAATGCAGATCCCACCTACCTCGTCAGCCCCGGGATCCACGGGCATCTCCCCTTCGTCGTCCAGCTCGCCCC
>NC_041382.1:689429887-689431715 GCF_002162155.2 Triticum dicoccoides | reverse complement strand
GGGCCCGCTCTCCCCAAGCCAATCATCACCCCTGCTGCCCGCCCCCCACCACCAGACAACCCGCCCACGCCGCCTAGTCCCTCCAGCCCTGTCACATCTCCTAGATCCTGCTCCCCCATTGTTCCGCGTGCACTCACTCCCACGCCACCACCTGCACGGTCGCTCCCTCCTCGCGCCATTCCCGTTCTCCCGCCCAACAACCAACATAGCATGTGGACTCGGGCGAAGGCCGGGTTTTCTCAGCCCAAACAACAATTTGATCTCTCTGTCACTACGACTACCTCTCCCATTATTCCCATCCCCTCTTCCTACCGAGTAGCCCTGCGGGATCCCAACTGGTACAATGCGATGCTAGAGGAGTTCAATGCACTATTGCGGAATGACACTTGGTCTTTGGTTTCCCGTCCTGCAGGTACAAATGTGGTGTTGGGCAAGTGGATATTTCGCCACAAATTCAACCACGATGGCTCGCTGGCACGCTACAAGGCTCGTTGGGTTCTTCGTGGCTTCACGCAACAGGCTGGTGTGGACTACGGCGAGACTTTCAGTCCCGTGGTCAAGCCCGCCACCATTCATACCGTCCTCAACATCGCCACTAGCAGCTCGTGGCCCATTCACCAACTCGACGTCAAGAATGCCTTCCTCCATGGGCATCTCGTCGAGACGGTGTACACCGCGCAACCTGCCGGCTTCATCGACTCCTCGCGGCCTCGGGACGTGTCGTCTCAACAGGTCGCTCTGCAGGCTGAAACAGGCCCCCCGGGCCTGGTTTTCACGGTTCACCGGCTACCTCCGCTCCCTCGGCCGTCCAAGGCCGACTCGTCACTCTTCACCTTGCATCGCGGGGCTCACGCCACGTATTTACTATTGTACGTAGATGACATCATTCTCGTTGCCTCTACACCCGCCTTCCTCCAGTCCATCATCGTCGTGCTCCACCGCGAATTCTCTAGGACTGATATGGGCTCGCTCCACCACTTCTTAGGGATCAACGTGCACCACCACACCACTGTCCTCCACCTCTCCCAAGAACGGTATGCCCTTGAGATCCTCGATCGCGCCGGCATGTTAAACTGCAAACCCGCACCCACCCCCGTCGACACCACCTCCAAGCTGTCTACCACCGCCGGCTCACCCTTTCATGATCCTTTCCTTTATCGCAGCCTTGCAGGGGCGTTGCAGTATCTCACCCTCACCCGGCCCGATATCTCCTACGTTGTTCAACAGTGTTGCTTGTTCATGCACGATCCCTGCGAAGCTCACTTCCAGATGGTCAAGCGCGTTCTGCGCTACGTCCGCGGCACCACTCATCTCGGCCTGCAGTTCTACAGATCATCCGGCGGCGACCTCACGGCGTACTCGGACGCTGACTGGGCGGGGTGCCCTGACACCCGCAAGTCAACCTCCGGGTTTGCCGTCTTCCTCGGCCACAATCTGGTCAGCTGGTCCTCGAAGCGTTAGAACACGGTTTCCCGCTCCAGCGCGGAGGCCGAGTACAAAGGCATCGCCAACGCCGTTGCGGAGGCGGTGTGGCTTTGTCAACTCCTCACCGAGCTCTGGCGGCCGCCGCAACGATCGACCATCGTCTACTGCGACAATGTCAGTGCTATGTATATGTCCAGCAACCCTGTCCAGCACCAGCGGACTAAGCACGTGGAGATCGATCTCCATTTTGTGCGCGAACGCGTCTCCTTGGGCGAGATCCGCGTTCTCCATGTGCCGACCTCGTCACAGTTCGCTGATGTCTTCACCAAAGGGCTCCCTACCAGTGTCTTCGTCGCCTTTCGAGCCAGCCTCAATGTCCGCTCTCACCCCGTTTCGGCTGCCG
>NC_041382.1:689393893-689429807 GCF_002162155.2 Triticum dicoccoides | reverse complement strand
ACAGAAGGCAAACGGGATGGACCGCGTCACACGGTGACCACGCTCCCACAATCGCCAGCCACTCCGCATGCAGTGTAGTCGCTCCACCTCTTGCATATATAGTCGCTGGCTTATCCTCTATTCTGTTGTACCAATATGTGTATCGCGTGGTATATAAAGGCACCCATGTAACTCTGAATCAATACAGTGAGAATTCAGTTGTCCAACTATTAGTCCCAACCATTGCCTTTAACTGCACAATTACTAGCTTAGATAAGGTAATGTTATAAAGCTTAGGGAATTGAATAGCTAAGGGTTATCCATTCACCAAATCATGTCCCGGGACTAGAGCTTTAGTTCCATATCTAGTCACTCTCACGGCAAAATTTTGGAACATAGGATTAAACCCCACCAAACTTAGAAAAAAAATGAGAGCATTGACAACACGTGATTATGAAGATATTTGCATTGATTATGAGACACCTTAAATATTATTATTTTTTGTAATTTTTTCCATCCAATTCTTACTTTATTTCTATTTTTTAATTTCATATGTATGCGTCTACCACCCGCATTAAATTTTGCTTGAGGTACAAGCTCACTTTCCCATTTACAAGCCTACAAATTTCACAAAATTTCAAGTTCCATTAAATCATGACACCTATAATCGATGGTGGAAGTTTCATCCCAAATACTATAGAAAGTAATTTGGGCAACTAGTTGTATATGCACCCATACTCTCTCTCTTAATTTCTCCCCGACATTCCAAATAATATGAAATAGTTTACTAATGCAAGTTACACTATATCATATGCATTTACATAAACTCGCAAAGAATGTAACTTCTTGTGACGTTTACAAAAAAGATAGATTTATGGACATCGAACTTGCATCACTATTCATGCACCTCTTGTTTTGCATAGGCACACATTTCCAATATTTTGGATGAAATTATACATGGCACACATGATATATCATGACTTATATTTTTTGAGGAATTTGAAGGTGCTCTTCCTTTCAATTAGAATAAAACATTGTGATTTGGGAAATAGGCTTAACGAGGGCCAAGAACAAACCCTAAATAGTTGTGGCATGTCTATAGTCGCTAATGAAAACAATAATGAAGTTCTCAAGACGGGTATAAGCGAGGATTAGCTCCACCACTTCTTTGTAAGCGAGTCTTCTCGGTAAATAAATAATGATTTCTCTCCTTCCACATAATACCAGTGTGGGTTCGAGGGTTTTCGCCCACCGAGAGTTTATTGTCTAGGTCTGCATCTGAGTTGGGGGCAAAGGGATGCCCAAACAATCATTTACTACCCCCTAGCGGCTTAAAAGAAAGGGCAATCCTTGCAAAGGTTGGAGGATCTCTCTCGTTTGCCGTGCGCTCGTGGTTTGTTGTGCTTTTCGTCCATCCACAAAATGTCAAATTCTATGCCGTTAGGATTTTCCCATTTTGGACAATCCGAAAAGAGGGGGGGAAAGAGACCCCAAATACTTATTATTTCAGCCTAAATTCATTTTCAGTGCACATCGCTCCGTTTTCTTCTTCTTTTTAGATAACAGGATATTTCCCGGTCTTAGAATAAGGACCATACGGTTAAACGGTTTACACAATAAGTCGCACGTCAAAGGTACGAACACGAGATAAAAAGATATTCGATGCAAGGCCAACAATGATCCATCTTGCTGACTTATGTTAGAGTACTAAACCTTTTAATCTAGGACTATTTTGGAATACTGGTTGCTTAGGAAAACTTCACTGTAATCCACAGCAATGCCAAAAATATGCATATAGAAGGGGCGGAGTGGGCTGGGGCAGCTACAGCCAAGTATAGCCAACTACGATCAGAATAATATGCACACAAACGTAGCATCTAGAATTATACACGATGTGTGAGCCATGTATTAGAAAACCCAAAGCCTGGACAAGTTGAAGTTTTGTAAAGGCCAAGCTCTCTCGCACAGAAGTTGACCTTCTGGATCGATTTGTTAATGTGGGCCACCACTCCACGGCGATTACCAGCTAGCACATGCATGCACGCCAGCTCGACATGTATCCGATCTGTACGGGCATACATAGACTATATCGAATTCGCCCAATCACTTTAGACGACCTGATTCCAGAAAGAAGACCGCCGTCCGTATATATGTTGGTTGATTAGCAGTTAGCGCAAGCAATTAGCAACATGATTGCATGCAGCAGACCATAATGCGCCAACAGATTTCAGGAACAAGACTGCCGTCCGTATATATGTTATATATAATTTGCAGTTAGCGCAATCTAACTTAAACACATGATTGCAGCCAACCATAGTGCGCCAACAGATCGTACAAAACGTACGGATGCCCACCCACACCGACCAACAAAATTCAACCATTTTTCTGCCTTCCATTGTATACGTATATACAGTATGTGTAAGTAATGTACCCCGAATATGCTACTGATACAAAAATAAGAGTAGAATCGATGTGGTCAGGGGCCGAAGAGGTGAAAATCAGTCCTATTAAATTAGTTTGGGACTTTGTCCTAGCACTACTTTTCAATTACCCATGGTTTTGATTGGCTTAATTACTGTTATGTCATTCGGCATATGTCATCCCTGCTGGGAATTATATCTCTTGTACTACTCGTACGAAATATACTTATTAATGTTATGTTTACATACATGAGCCATCACTGACAGGGTCGTCACCAAAGTGACTGCTAGTTAATTTCCCGTGTTATCCGAAAGCGAAAACTAATGCCATCCGTCCATTTTACGGACTGTTTCGGATTTCTACATGCATGCGTAATCAAAAATCTGCAGTGATTTGCTGACACCGAGCAAGCGATCGATCAGAGGAGCTAGTAATTAACAAGCATGCTTGACCTTTGCAGTCTTTGACAATAGTGAACCGCGCCGTATATATATACTCGTTGCAATACGTACGCCTTAGCTTACAACTTGGTACTACAAGCAGGAGAAGAAAATTCAAGTCTAAGCTAGACTTGTGAAGTGTACGAAAGGACATACGTGCCGTACATGCATATAGTACTGGCGTGTCACCCACCGCTAGCTAGCTTGTGCAAGTCAAGCACGAGCACGTCGTACCTCGAGGACAAAGTCTGCACACAGATCCCATCCCACGAGACCAGGCTGGTTTACATGTGAATCGGTGGAACGTTCTCCGGAGGAATGCCGACCGACACGAAAGTTACTGCTATATTTTCGCAAAAAGGTTACTCGTACATAGTGTTGGAATTTTGCTAGTAGGCCTTTGGCCCAAAGCCCAACTAAAATTCTGAAATTCTCTTGATCCATTCATGCACACATGTGAGTAGAGTGAGTAAGACTAAAGTTTAGTCCCATCCCGAAAGTTGAGAGAGAGTTGCACCTCTTTATAAGGTGAGCTCTTCTATCATTTGTATGAGCATGAGAAGAGGAGATCTACACGCGCGCTCCTCCTCCTCGCTCGCCTCGCCACGCCGTGGGTTGCGGGATTGAGCCGAGCCGAGGACAGAGCTGAACCGTTCTTGATTCTTTTGGATCGTGACGACTCGGACATGGTGTTTACTCCCACGACGTCAACGTCGTGATTCTATCCTTCCTCTTCGAGATCGTGGTAGAATTCATGTTTCTCGTATGTGATCTGTTCATCTACTATGCTAGTTCGCATGATTAGTTTAATCTCTGCTATTGCTGTCATGATCTATTTCCTATTTATTTGGATTAAATCTTGTAGTAATTTGCTCATATTTCCAACAATCCAAAAACCTGATTATAGGCAATTTACTCCGAGTGATTCTGCTGCGCATCTGAAGCCGCCTGCCTTTAAACGGCCGCAATATAAGAGGTGGCGCACGAGAGCAATCTACTGGTTTCAGACCATGGGCTGCTATGACGCCACCAAGGGCAAGCCTGAGGGCGATCTTAATCCAGCACAGTTGGAAGCTTTTGAGAAGATCGATACCCTCTTTAAAGACGCTCTTCTGAGTGTTCTTGATGGCTCCATTGTGGATTCGTATATGCCGTTTGACAACGGCAAGGACATGTGGGCTGCGCTCGAGGCCAAGTTTGGTGCCTCTGACGCCGGCAGCGAGTTGTACGTCATGGAGCAATTCTATGACTACAAGATGACTGATGAGCGCCCTGTTGTACAGCAGGCTCATGAGATACAGTCGCTCGCAAAAGAACTTGAGTACTTCAAGTGTGTGTTGCCGGACAAATTTGTTGCCGGAGGCATCATTGCCAAGCTTCCACCTTCGTGGAACAATTTTGCTAGACCCGTTGACTAAAATTATCTCACAAGCAAAACATGATCACACCTTAGTACTTTTTGGGTGTTAATCACATAGCGATGTGAACTAGATTACTTTGGGTTTTGGTCACATATCGATGTGAATTATGGGTGTTAACCACATAAAGATGTGAACTATTGATGTTAAATCACATGGTGATGTGATCTAGATTATTGACTCTAGTGCAAGTGGGAGACTGAAGGAAATATGCCCTAGAGGCAATAATAAAGTTATTATTTATTTCCTTATATCATGATAAATGTTTACTATTTATTTCCTTATATCATGATAAATTTTTATTATTCATGCCAACTAGATATGCCTGAAGCCAGCACGACCACCAGCTAGTCGAGGAAAGGCAATGGGTCTGTCGAGAACCGTCACCGGAGATATTCTCTGAAGGAGCCAACACCCAGCCCCACCTGGAGCCCTCCTCGCTCGCGAAGAATCTTCAACCAAACTATCGAACTCGCCGACGGCCTTGGCAGGCTCCACTACCTAGTAGCCCGCCATGCCCTAGGGAGCGTACACCCATCTCCATGCCGGCCAGCCACCTCCTCCCACTCTCACATGGTATCATGGCCCTTCAACGCCGGCGTGTGCTAGCACTAAGGCCAAGGTGGTGAGGAGGGAGGAGATGGGTGTGTTGGGGAACGCAGTATTTCAAAAAATTTCCTATGATCACGCAAGATCTATCTAGGAGATGCATAACAACGAGAGGGGAGAGTGTGTCTGCATACCTTCGTAGACCGAAAGCGGAAGTGTTTAGTAACGAGGTTGATGTAGTCGAACTTCTTCGTGGTCCAACCGATCCAAGTACTAAACGTACGGCACCTCCGTGATCAGCACACGTTCAAATCGGTGACGTCCCTCGAACTCTTGATCCAGTTGAGGCCGAGGGTGAGTTCCGTCAGCACGAAGGCGTGGTGACGGTGATGATGAAGTTTACTGGCGCAGGGCTTCGCCTAAGCACTACGACGTATGACCGAGGTGTGTAACTGTGGAGGGGGGGCACCACACACGGCTAAGAGAAACTTTCGTGTGTCTTTGGGGTGCCCCCTCCCACATATATAAAGGGGGAGGAGAGGTGGCCGGCCCTAGAGGGGGGCGGGGGGTCCTACTTGGACTCCTAGTCCAAGTAGGATTCCTCCCCCCTTTCCTAGTCCAAGTAGGAGAAGAAGGAAAGGAGGAAAGGAGAGAAGGAAGGAGGGGGTGCCGCCCCTCCCCTTGTCCAATTCGGACTGGGCAAGGGGGGCGCCACCTTTGGCCGGCCCTCTCTCTTCTCCACTAAGGCCCATGATGGCCCATTAACTTCCTGGAGGGGGTTCCGGTAACCCCGGTACTCTGAAACTTTTCCAAAATGACCCGAACCATTTCGGTGTCCGAATGTAGCCTTCCAATATATGAATCTTTATGTCTCGGCCATTTCAAGACTCCTCGTCATGTCCGCGATCTCATCCGGGACTCCGAACAAACTTCGGTTCATCAAAACATGAAACTCATAACACAAATTGTCATCGAACGTTAAGCGTGCGGACCCTACGGGTTCGAGAACTATGTAGACATGACCGAGACACATCTCTGGTCAATAACCAATAGCGGAACCTGGATGCTCATATTGGCTCCTACATATTCTACGAAGATCTTTATCGGTCAAACCGCATAACAACATAAGTTGCTCCCTTTGTCATCGGTATGTTACTTTCCCGAGATTCGATCGTCGGTATCATCATACCTAGTTCATGAAGGAAATATGCCCTAAAGGCAATAATAAAGTTATTATTTATTTCCTTATATCATGATAAATGTTTATTATTCATGCTAGAATTGTATTAACCGGAAACATGATACATGTGTGAATACATAGACAAACATAGTGTCACTAGTATGCCTCTACTTGACTAGCTCGTTGATCAAAGATGGTTATGTTTCCTAAACATGGACATGAGTTGTCATTTGATTAACGGGATCACATCATTAGGAGAATGATGTGATTGACTTGACCCATTCCGTTAGCTTAGCATTTGATCGTTTAGTATGTTGTTATTGCTTTCTTCATGACTTATACATGTTCCTATGACTATGACATTATGCAACTCCCGTTTACCGGAGGAACACTTTGTGTGCCACCAAACGTCACAACGTAACTGGGTGATGCTTATAAGAAAAAGTTTCATTCTGATAAGTTCAAACCCAAATCGGAGAAATGTGTCTTCATAGGATACCCAAAGGTGACAGTTGGGTACACCTTCTATCATAGATCCAAAGGCAAGACATGCGTTGTTGAGAATGGATCCTTTCTAGAGAAGGAGTTTCTCTCGAAAGAAGTGAGTGGGAGGAAAGTAGAACTTGATGAGGTAACTGTACCTGCTCCCTTATTGGAAAGTAGATCATCACAGAAATCTGTTTCTGTGACTCCTACACCAATTAGTAAGGAAGCTAATGATGATGATCATGTAACTTCAGATCAAGTTACTACCGAACCTCGTAGGTCAACCAGAGTAAGATCCGCACTACAGTGGTACGGTAATCCTGTTCTGGAGGTCATGTTAATTGACCATGACGAACCTACGAACTATGAGGAAACGATGATGATCCCAGATTTCGTGAAATGGCTTGTGGCCATGAAATCTAAGATTGGATCCATGTATAAGAACAAAGTATGGACTTTGATTGACTTGCCCGATGATCGGTGAGTCATTAAAAATAAATGAATCTTCAAGAGAAAGACGGACGCTGATAGTAGTGTTACTATCTACAAAGCTAGAATTGCCACAAAAGGTTTTTCGACAAGTTCAAGGTGTTGACTACGATGAGAGTTTCTCACTCATATCTATGCTTAAGTCTGTCCTAATCATGTTAGCAATTGCCGCATTTTATGAAATCTGGCAAATAGATAAACAAAACTACATTCCTTAATGGATTTATTTAAGTAGAGTTGTATATGATGCA
The DNA here is from genome assembly GCF_002162155.2 of Triticum dicoccoides. NCBI lineage: Eukaryota > Viridiplantae > Streptophyta > Magnoliopsida > Poales > Poaceae > Triticum > Triticum dicoccoides. The sequence continues at coordinate 689,422,594 of NC_041382.1, read as the reverse complement.
ACCAGAAGGTTTTGTCAATCCTAAAGGTGCTATCAAAATATGCAAGCTCCAGCGATTCATCTATGGACTGGTGCAAGCATCTCGGAGTTGGAATATACGCTTTGATAAGTTGATCAAAGCATATAGTTTTATACAGACTTCTGGTAAAGCCTGTATTTACAAGAAAGTGAGTGGGAGCACTACAACATTTCTGATAAGTATATGTGAATGACATATTGTTGATCGGAGATAATGTAGAATTATTCTGCAAAGCATAAAGGAGTGTTTGAAAGGAGTTTTTCAAAGAAAGACCTCGATGAAGCTGCTTACACATTGAGCATCAAGATCTATAGAGATAGATCAAGACGCTTGATAAGTTATTTCAATGAGTACATACCTTGACAAGATTTTGAAGTGGTTCAAAATGGAACAGTCAAAGAAGGAGTTCTTGCCTGTGTTGCCAGGTGTGAAGTTGAGTAAAGACTCAAAACCCGACCACGGCAGAAAATAGAAAGAGAATGATAAGTCATTCCCTATGCATCATTCATAGGTTCTATAAAGTATGCTATGTTGTTTACCAGTCCTGTTGTATACCTTAGCATCTTTCTGGCAAGGGAGTACAATAGTGATCTAGGAGTAGATCACTGGACAGCGGTCAAAATTATCCTTAGAGGACTAAGGAAATATTTCTCGATTATGGAGGTGATAAAAGAGTTCGTCGTAAAGAGTTACGTCGATGCAAGCTTTGACACCGATCTGGATGACTCTAAGTCTCGATCTAGATACATATTGAAAGTGGGAGCTATTAGCTAGAGTAGCTCCGGGCAGAGCTTTGTAGACATAGAACTTTGCAAAATACTTACGGATCTGAATGTGACAGACCCGTTGACTAAAATTATCTCACAAGCAAAACATGATCACACCTTAGTACTCTGTGGGTGTTAATCACATAGCAATGTGAACTAGATTACTGACTCTAGTAAACCCTTTGGGTTTTGATCACATGTCGATGTGAATTATGGGTGTTAACCACATAAAGATGTGAACTATTGATGTTAATTCACATGGCGATGTGATCTAGATTATTGACTCTAGTGCAAGTGGGAGACTGAAGGAAATATGCCCTAGAGGCAATAATAAAGTTATTATTTATTTCCTTATATCATGATAAATGTTTATTATATCATGATAAATGTTTATTATTCATGCCCTAGAGTGGTTTTGCTGCGCATCTGAAGCCGTCTGCCTTCAAGGGGGCGCAATATAAGAGGTGGCGCACGAGAGCAGTCTACTGGTTTCAGACCATGGGCTGCTATGACTCCACCAAGGGCAAGCCTGAGGGCGATCTTAATCCAGCACAGCTGGAAGCTTTTGAGAAGATCGATACCCTCTTTAAAGGCGCTCTTCTGAGTGTTCTTGATGACTCCATTATGGATTCATATATGCCGTTTGACAACGGCAAGGACATGTGGGCTGCGCTCGAGGCCAAGTTTGGTGCCTCGGACGCCGACAGCGAGTTGTACGTCATGGAGCAATTCTATGACTACAAGATGACTGATGAGCGCCCTGTTGTACAGCAGACTCATGAGATACAGTCGCTCGCAAAAGAACTTGAGTACTTCAAGTGTGTGTTGCCGGAGGCATCATTGCCAAGCTTCCACCTTCGTGGAACAATTTTGCTACTTCCCTGAAACACAAGAGACGGGAGTTTTTCGTTGTGGATCTCATTGGTACTCTTGATGTTGAAGAGAAGGTGAGAGCAAAGGACACACGTGCTCGAGTTGCTGAGGGAGGTTCTAGTGCCCACATGGTACAGAAGAAGAACTCCCAGCCCAACAAGTTCAAAAACAATAAGAACAAAACTCAGAGCAAAGCAAGTTTGATACAAAGAACAAGCCATCACATTCTACCAACTTCGAGAAGAATTCTCATAAGAAGGGGAAAGGACTTTGCCATGTCTGCGGTGATCCTAATCACTGGGCTCTGAAGTGTCCTAACCGCTTTGAGGAGCGCAAACATGAGAAGAGCGGCAAGTCCGCTAATGTTGTCATCGGTGATATTGATATGAAGGAATCAGGGTACGGTATTTTACCTACCATCCTTTCAGTATTTCAATCCCCTGATTGGTTAATTGACACCGGTGCCAATGTACATGTTTGTGCTGACGCCTCCATGTTTTCTTCTTACCAGGCAACAGGGACTTCACCCGTGCTGATGGGGAATGGGTCACATGCCATCGTTCGAGGTGTTGGTACGGTCTATCTGAAGTTTACTTCGGGGAAGACTGTGCGTCTGAAGAACTTTCATCATGTGCCATCCATAAATAAAAATCTCGTTAGCGGTTCCTGTTTATGTCGAGATGATTTTAAGTTGGTTTTCGAATCCAATAAAGTTGTAATTTCTAATTATGGACAATTTGTTGGAAAAAGCTATGAGAGCGGAGGCTTGTTCCGCCTGTCTTTATCAGATATTTGCACTAAAGTTATTAATAATGTTTGCCACAACAATGAGTCTGATATTTGGCATACACGACTTTGTCACATTAACTTTAGTTGCATGACGCGGCTAGCCAATATGAATTTAATTCCGAAAATCTCTACTGTCAAAGGCTCTAAGTGCCAAGTATGTGTGCAAGCCAAGCAACCTCGCAAGTCCCATAAGACTGCAGAGGCAAGAGACTTGGCGCCACTAGAGCTTATACACTCTGATCTTTGCGAGATCAATGGCATGTTGACAAAAGGTGGAAAGAGATACTTCATGACGTTGATTGATGACTCCACTAGATATTGTTATGTGTATCTCCTGAAATCAAAAGATGAGGCTTTGACTTTCTTCAAAAACTATATAGCTGAGGCAGAGAACCAACTTGATCGAAAAATTAAACGGCTTAGGTCCGATCGTGGTGGAGAGTATTTTTCCAATGAATTTGATCTGTTTTGTGCGGAACATGGTATAATCCATGAGAAGACGCCTCCCTACTCACCCCAGTCAAATGGGGTAGCCGAAAAAAAGAACCGAACTCTAACTGATATGGTTAACACCATGTTAGACACTTCGGGTCTATCTAAGGAATGGTGGGGGGAGGCGCTAATGACTGCGTGTCATGTCCTAAACCGAGTTCCCACAAAGCATAAGACCATGACTCCGTTTGAGGAATGGGAAAGGAAAAGATCGAAACTCTCTTACCTACGTACTTGGGGTTGTTTGGCGAAAGTCAATATACCAATTTGCAAGAAGCGCAAGCTTCGACCAAAAACTGTGGATTGTGTTCTTCTGGGCTATGCTTTTCATAGCATCGGCTATAGATTTTTGATAATAAAATCTGAGGTATCCAACATGCATGTTGGTACGATTATGGAGTCGAATGATGCAACTTTCTTTGAAGACATGTTTCCTATGAAGGATATGTCGAGTTCATCAAATCAGAAGATACCTACTCCATCTAGTGAGGAATTCACTGTAATTCCTGAACCCACCATTGCGATGGAACACGTTGAGAATCCTGTTGAGGGTGACAATGGAACTCCTGTGAGGAGTAAGAGACAGAGGACTGCATAGTCCTTTGGTGATGATTTCATTGTGTACCTCGTGGATGACACACCCGGGACTATTTCAGAAGCCTATGCATCTCCTGATGCTGACTACTGGAAGGAAGTTGTACGTAGCGAGATGAATTCCATCTTAGCTAACGGTACCTGGGAGATCATTGACCGTATTTATGGATGCAAACCTGTAGGATGTAAGCGGGTGTTCAATAAGAAGCTTAGACCTGATGGTACGATTGAAACGTACAAGGCACGGCTTGTGGCCAAGGGTTATACCCAGAAAGAAGGTGAAGACTTCTTTGATACTTACTCACCCGTGGCTAGACTGACCACAATTCGGGTGCTACTATCACTAGCTGCCTCACATGGTCTTCTCGTTCATCAAATGGACGTTAAGACAACTTTCCTCAATGGAGAGTTGAAGGAGGAAATTTACATGGATCAGCCAAATGGTTTTGTAGTACCTGGTCAGGAAGGAAAGGTGTGCAAGTTATTAAAGTCTTTATATGGCCTTAAACAAGCTCCTAAGGAGTGGCATGAGAAGTTCGAAAGAACATTAACTGCTATCGGCTTTGTAAACGATGGTGACAAGTGCGTGTACTATCGCTATGGTGGGGGCGAAGGAGTTATTCTTTGTCTGTATGTGTGTATGTCGACGACATACCGATCTTTGGAACCAAACTTGATTTAATCAAGGAGGTTAAGGATTTCTTATCTCGCTGTTTTGAGATGAAGGATCTAGGAGTAGCTGATGTTATCTTAAACATCAAGCTGTTGAGAGATGATAATGGTGGGATCACACTGCTTCAGTCTCACTATGTGGAAATGGTCTTGAGTCGTTTTGGGTATAGCGACTGCACGCCTTCTCCAACTCCATATGATGCTAGTGTGTTGCTTCGAAAGTATCGACGGATTGCTAGAGATCAACTGAGGTATTCTCAGATTATTGGCTCGCTTATGTATTTGGCGAGTGCCACGAGGCCTGACATCTCTTTTGTTGTGAGCAAGCTGAGTCGGTTTGTGTCAAAACCGGGAGATGATCATTGGCATGCGCTTGAGATAGTTATGCGCTATTTGAAAGGCACCGCGAGCTATGAGATTCACTACACCTGGTATCCAAGGGTACTGGAGGGTTATAGTGACTCAAACTGGATATCTGATGCTGATGAGATTAAGGCCTCAAGTGGTTATGTTTTCACACTTGGTGGTGGCGCTGTTTCATGGAAGTCTTGCAAGCAGACCATCTTAATGAGGTCAACTATGGAAGTAGAACTCACAGCATTGGACACTGCCATTGTTGAAGCAGAGTGGCTTCGTGAACTCTTGATGGACTTACCTATGGTTGAAAAAACAATACCCCCTATCCAGATGAACTGTGATAATCAAACTGTGATCGTCAAAATAAACAGTTCAAAGGACAATATGAAGTCCTCAAGGCATGTGAAGAGGAGACTGAAATCTGTCAGAAAATTGAGGAACTCCGAAGTTATTACGTTGGATTATATCCAAACGTCGAAAAAATTGGCAGATCCCTTCACAAAGGGTCTATCACGTAATGTGATAGATAATGCATCGATGGAGATGGGTCTGAGACCCACCACATGAGTTGTCCATAGTGGTAACCCACTCTATGTGATTGAAGATCCCGTGAAGTAGAAGTGGGAGACAAGCTATTGGTCAGCTGGGAGGAGAGTATCCCTATATTACCTATCCCACTCCATGAAGATGCAATACTCTCCTGATATGCATGGAAGGTTGATACTTATCTTAATGTGTTCCAAGTGGCTTATTCGGGTAAACAGAGATGTTGTCCTGCAGAACATCTTCTGAGGAACACACCTATATGAATTTGACTGTTAACGTCGCAGTCTGTGAGAATTGGGTGTTCTCTAATAAATTCATGAAAAGGCCCTGGAGTATGACGTATACGCTCCACCCGCGGGGAAGCCTTGCGGCAGCCCAGTATCGGTCAAGAATTTGTGTGAGACTAGTCTCGCAGAAAACTTGTAGTTTAAGACATAGTCCACTATTCAAGTTGTGATCTAGTGTAGCATAAATCTCTAAGTGGAAGTTCAACTTCACAGTCTCCACTAAGCACCGGTATATAAACAATTTTTTGGAACTAAATGATGAAATGTGCCAATGAGACTTTGTGGGGGATTGTTGGAATTTTTCTAATAGGCCTTTGGCCCAAAGCCCAACTAAAATTTTGAAATTCTCTTTGCCCATTCATGCACACATGTGAGTGGAGTGAGTGAGACTAAAGTTTAGTCCCACCCCGGAAGTTGAGAGAGAGTTGCACCTCTTTATAAGGTGAGCTCTTCTACCACTTGTATGAGCATGAGAAGAGGAGACCTACACGCGCGCTCCTCCTCCTTGCTCGCCACACCACGCCATGACTCACCTCGTCACGACGCGCTGCGCCGCGCCGCGCCGCGCCGCGGGTTGCGGGATTGAGCCGAGCCAAGGACAAAGCTATGCACGTTGTCTATATTTTTGCTGCTCGGGAAAAATTAATGAGTCATTAATTAATAATTAACGGACGCGTTAATTACTGAACCATTCCCGATTCTTTTGGATCGTGATGACTCGGATGTGGGGTTTACTCCCATGACCTACCCTAGCCGCCGCCGCTTCGTATGGTTTCTCATTGCGCCACCGTTCCAGATCATTGCGTCGCCAAGCAAGTCTTCTCCATCCCTCCTTTCGACGTGCACCGGAAGAAGGGACAGCAGGCCTCCGGAACCCCGCCTCTCGTGATCCTGTACGGGAGAGGGGCGATCAGGTTTTTGGGGAGCGCACTCGCGCGACTGCTGGCAGTGACGACTTCGCGAACGACGACTTCTTCCCCGACCTCGGCAACCTCATCCTCGATGACATGGGCGACAATGTCAACGCCGGCGGTGCTGCTCCCGCTGCACCGTATGTGATTCTATCCTTCCTGTTCAAGATCGTGGTAGAATTCATGTTTCTAGTATGTGCCCTAGATGTGATCTGTTCATCTACTATACTAGTTCGCATGGTTAGTTTAATCTCTGCTATTGCTGTCATGATCTATTTGCTATTTATTCGGATTAAATCTCGTAGTAATTTGCTCATATTGCCAACACATAGGGTGTATATACTCCTACTCCTGTTGAGTTATAGTAGAATCGCGGCGGGCTGCTGGAAGAGAAGCTACAGTAACCATGGAATTGGATGATTGCGTGTCGTGCCGTCTGCGCTGTGAGCGCGTAAATAGCCAGCCGCCGCCTAAAGCGGCCTCAAATGTCTGGGTGACCCGTTCGGTCATTGATCAGTCATGAAAATCTGATCCAAATAGACACCTTAAAGCAACTCCAACGGACTGACCCAAACGGACGATGTTTTTGTCTGTTTTTACCCGTTTGGATCGGTCATCCGTCCTGTTTTAGATTTGGGTCGGCAATGCGTCCAACGCGCCGACCCATATGTGCCGGCGTGACCTGCTGGCCGCCCTATTTCAACAAATAGCTCATTTTTGCATTGTTTCACACACAATTTTTGCATTCAAACATATGGTCAAATAACATAGTTTCAACCGAATAAAATAGCATGGTTTTACAAACCGAATAAGAGTAAAAATGTCTCACATAGTTTTGCAAGCCGAATAAAGAAGATACATCTATTGGTTGTCAACATGAGCCCACATATGCTCAATCAAATCATTTTGCACTTGCACGTGAGTTTTCCCAATCACGCATGTCATGATGAAATTGGGTGAACTGTTCAACCATTGCCGCTCCTCCATGCCCAGGCACAACATTCTCACTCTGAAACTGAAACCCTTGATCGTACAGACGTTTCGGGCGCTCATCTTCTACGATCATATTGTGCATGATCACATAAGCAGTCATCACCTCCCATAGTTTCTGCGTGCTCCAAGTATTAGCAGGATACCGAACGATGCCCCATCAAGATGGCAAAACACCAAAGGCACGCTCGATGTCCTTACTAGCACTCTCTTGCTCTTGGGAAAATCTTTTCATCTTCTCTCCGACGGGATTGGGGATTGTCTTCACAATAGTGGTCCACTAAGGATAGATACTGTCACCCAAGTAGTATCCTTTGTCGTAGTTGTGGTTGTTAATAGTAAAGTTCACCGGTGGGCTATTGCATTCGGCAAGCCTAACAAACACCAGTGAGCACTCAAGCACATTGATATCATTGTGTGATCCGGTCATGCCAAAGAAAGAGTGCCAGATCCAGAGATCTTGAGACGCCACGACCTCTAGTATGAGAGTGCAAGCCCTAACATGGCCCTTATACTGTCCTTGCCAAGCAGAAGGGCAGTTCTTCCACTCCCAGTGCATGCAGTCTATACTGCCAAGCATCCCTGGGAAGCCCCTGCTGGCATTCATCGCTAACAAATGGGTTGTATCTTCAGGAGTCGGCTCTCCCAAGTACTCAGGGCCAAACACAGCAATAACAGCCTTGCAGAACTTATACATGGAGTCTAGGCATGTAGACTCGCTCATACGGACGTACTCGTCAATGAGATCATGGGCACTCTGTATGCAAGCATTCGAATGGCGGCAGTGCATTTCTGATAAGAGGAGAAACCAATCTTTCCAACAACATCCTCTTTGCACTAGAAATAGTCATCATAGCCGACCACCTCCTCTCTAATACGGTTGAGAAGATGCCTACTCATACGAAAACGGCGGCGGAATTTTCTGATGTTTGAACAACGGATTTGTTGTATCAAAGTAGTCCTTCCAAAGAAGGAAATGCCCGCTCTCTCGGTTGTGATTCAACGCCGGAAGGCGGCCTGGAATGGAGCCACGTAACAATGGCCGCTGGCTATTGAGGTGGTGATGGACCAACACGGCAGCCAATATCTCCTCCTCGTCATCGGACGACGAATCGTCGAAGTCGCAAAGGAAGTTGTCAAAAAAGAACTCGTCGGCCGAGTCCATTTTGTACATTGGCAAACTGCCAAACAACTTGCGGGCGTCGATGAAGGAGACGACCGGCGAAGGGAGTCGCGGCACGCACGGACCAGCTAGCTTCCATGCCGACGTTCGACGAGCATGCCGGTGAGGATCTGGCCGGGGCGGCGAGGCGGCTTCTTGGTCGCAGTGGCGGCTGTGTCAGGGGGGAGTGGGGTGGGAAGCTTTCCATTCCCCGGCGACAAGACGGCGGTGGCGAGCGACGTGGGAGGTGGCGGTGTTGCAGAGCGGATGTTGCGGCGCCGGGCAGCTGGCGGAGTCACCAGAAAAAATGGGCGGCGACATCAGCAACGAAGGAGGTGGGTGAGGGTTTGCTGTTGGATGGGGAGAGGCCAATGTGCCACTGACCAGCGGGCCCGGGGGAAGGAGAAGGCAAGCACGCGCGCGTCCGTCTCGTCTCCGCGCCGATGCAAATCCGGCTCAAAAATGGGCCGGAAATGGGTCGCCCGCGGACGAAAAGCGGACGTGCGTCCGTTCGGGTCGGCGCGTTGGGTCGATTTTTGTGTCCGCACTGTCCGCGCCGACCCAAATGGACGCCCGCGACGAAATGGATCGCCCCGTTGGAGTTGCTCTTAAACGGGCATCAAAAGTCCGGGCTGACCGGCACCCTCATTTCGACCCCAAATATGGGACGGATATGGGACACCCGGGCTCGCCCGGCCGCATCCGCCACGTCAGCCTCACCTACCCCGACCCAACAAATATCCCTACATTTGAAAAATCCTAGACACCGGCCAATTCGAACTCCACTCCACTCCCGTCTTCTTCCACTCCACTTCCGATCCCCTCCCCTCCGATCTGATGGCCGGTGACGAAACCAGCGGCGGATGCGGTTCAGAATCCGATGGTTCAAACATCGACGCGAAGGAGGTGGCCCTCTGCATCGCATCGCGGAGGTCGCTGCTCGAGCAAGGCGGTCCCGACAGCAGTAGATCTTCTTCCAAGAGGCAGCTCTGCTCTGCACCGCTCCGGCGACTCCCCTTCGCTCCGCCAGGTACGCCGCCCACCTCCACCATCCTCTGGTCCGGAAGTGGTACCCGGCCATCGTTGGGTCCTCGTGCCCATGCCGGGGCTGACGCGCACGCAGACGCCCAAGTCCAAGGCACATGCAGCCAGGCGGCAGCGGACGAGGGAGAGGGGGAGGCGATGTTGGCCCACCGTCAGCGCGCCGGTGGATCCCGAGGCCGCGCTCCTCACGTCGGTCCTCTGCTGCTCTCTGATGACGGCGGAGATGGATGCGCTGAGCCTCCACCGGAAGAATGTTACGGTGCTCTGACTCGCCACCGAGATGTCGGAGCGCGAGGCAACCAAGGAGGTGGTGGCAAAGGCGAAGGCGGCCCGCCATGCGAAGGAGCAGGACCGCCTGCTCTGCAGGCTGTCGAGCATGAGTTGCAGCTCCTACTCCGACCCGACGGATGGCTCCACCTCCAGTTCCGACGATGACACGCCTCCGCACGCCAACGCCTACACGAAGGAGGGGCACCGCCGCGCCGATGATCGAACGGGAAAGGGGCCGGCGAGGAAATGGTTATTTCCTCCGTCCTTCCTTGTTATGTTTATATATTAACTATGTTTTAAGTTCGTAGTATGTATTTGCCGTTGAACTCCAATAACTATGCTTCTATTATTGTCCGGCGATGCAAAGTTGATTTGATGAACCATGTGTTGTTGATTGTGTTTACATGGGATTGCATGGTTTGTATGGTTTTGATTGTTTGGATATGAGGGATATGGGTGTGGAAGCCACCAAATAAGGTGTGCCTGATCAGTCCAAGCGGAACGTCCGCGCATGTTTGAGGGTCTGGATTTGCAACCGGCTGCTGTAGATGCTCGAATCTGCTTAATTGGTTCGTCGCGTTATGTGCAATCTTCGGGGCCGGGCACCTCCAACTCCAATAATGAGATGATAGATCGGCACCACGAAATCATGATCGACATGGCCTCCGGATCGTTCCTCGATCCGAAAGCTAAAGAAAACGGAACGAGAACGACGGGCGGACGGCGGGTCTCAGTCTAGTCCTGATCCAACACAGGACGGGCGGTCTCTGTATAGGTAGCGTCTTCTGACGACGCCGTGACCGCAGGCCGCGGCTCCCACAGAGAAATCCGTAGCCATGGCGCTAATCTGCGTGAACCATCTCGTTTAACCACCGCCATTAACTCGGATGATGATCCGGCGAAGCTTGTTAGTGGCGCCCGGCGAGGCGCGCGCGGGCGGCGAATGGGTAAGTGTGAACGGGAATGGTGTCGCCGGTACCACGTGCTGTCGTCGAAATGTCGCCTTCGACGACGATGACCCGATGCATCTCGTCGCCAGTTGAACTGTCGCCGGTGGCGAGGTGTGAACCCGTCGCATCCCCGCGAGAGCCAGCCGCTGTCCACGGGACTGCGCGGCGGTCATGAGGCAGTACGTTCGTGGTGGAGGCGGCGCCGGGACAGGGCCCCCGTAGCTATAGCTAGCTAGCCTAGGTCGTGAGAGAGAGACTGGTCGATGGTGGTTCACATATGCGTTGGACGGTTGAAATTTGAGCTGCTCGCTCGACCGGGTCGTGGTCGCTGGAGCAGACATGCTTGGCCCGTTTCTGTGCGCGCGCGACAAATTTGGAAACGGAGTGCTCATTTATTGGGAGACACTTCCAAGTCGCGAGTAGCATGTTTTAGGTTTCACATTTTTCAGACTCACGGACTGACGGACAGTCCAGGAAGAAGGACCAGCCATAGTACGTGCGTAATAGTAATCCAACAGGCTTCAGAAAGGAGTGTGCCCGAGTTGGAGTAAGTTCGTTTTCTAGGGCACCCGAATTGCGTTGCTTAAATGGGTGAGAAACAAACATGCGTTATGCGTACGTTCAGATAATAATTTTTGCAAGAAAGCAGTACTCCCGCTAGATTTGAAACTGAAGGACGTTGAACGGGACGAGAACTGGTGGAGGATCCCATCGTAATCATCTTTTGTCGTCCGTCAGTGTCAGGCTGTTAAACCGTCAACAACTACGGTGAAATCAGGTTGCTGCATGTCTTGGTCTATTTCTCCGGTAGATTACTCAACGTAAGCGCCACTTTAATTACGCGTATGCAATTAATCTCTCTTGTCATGTCCTTCCCATCTTTTTCATGACAAAAAATCGTAGCCACGACCGGTAGATTCATCAAAAAGTAATTATTTCTCCGGTAGAGTACTTGAGATACACTGACTTGTCGTCCGGATCCATTTTAATCCACTGACTTATGAAATGGTATGGACTATGTGTTATGCGGAGCGACTATGGTATGGACTATGTGCCTAGCGTCGTTATCTCTTTTAAGGGCATTGTCGTGGAGCTTAGGCATTTTAGAGTGTTGCGTGTCATTGTACTCAGTTTTTTCTATGCACTCTTTCGGTAATGTAGTCGCGTGTGTCTTGCATGATCCCGTTTTCCTGAATCGATGTTGTATGAGTGTTACCAATGGTCTTTTTTTCACCGGAGATATTCTCTGAAGGAGCCAACACCCAGCCCCACCTGGAGCCCTCCTCGCTCGCGGAGAATCTTCAACCAAACTATCGAACTCGCCGACGGCCTTGGCAGGCTCCACTACCTAGTAGCCCGCCATGCCCTAGGGAGCGTACACCCATCGCCATGCCGGCCAGCCACCTCCTCCCACTCTCACATGGTATCCTGGCCCTTCAACGCCGGCGTGTGCTAGCACCAAGGCCAAGGTGGCGAGGAGGGAGGAGATGGGTGTGTTGGGGAACGCAGTATTTCAAAAAAATTCCTACGATCACGCAAGATCTATCTAGGAGATGCATAACAACGAGAGGGGAGAGTGTGTCTGCACACCCTCGTAGACCGAAAGCGGAAGCGTTTAGTAACGAGGTTGATGTAGTCGAACTTCTTCGTGATCCAACCGATCCAAGTACTGAACGTACGGCACCTCCGCGATCAGCACACGTTCAACTCGGTGACGTCCCTCGAACTCTTGATCCAGTTGAGGCCGATGGTGAGTTCCGTCAGCACGAAGGCGTGGTGACTGTCGGTGTCAAAACCGGCGGATCTCGGGTAGGGGGTCCCGAACTGTGCGTCTAGGACGGATGGTAATAGGAGGCAGGCGACACGATGTTTTACCCAGGTTCGGGCACTCTTGATGGAGGTAAATCCCTACGTCCTGCTCGATTGATATTGATGATATGAGTAGTACAAGAGTAGATCTACCACGAGATCAGAGAGGCTAAACCCTAGAAGCTAGCCTATGGTATGATTGTATGTTATGGTTGTTGTCCTACGGACTAAAACCCTTCGGTTTATATAGACACTGGAGAGGGTTAGGGTTACACAAGGTCGGTTACAAAGGAGGAGATATCCATATCTGTATTGCCTAGCTTGCCTTCCACGCCAAGTAGAGTCCTATCCAGACACGAGACGAAGTCTTCAATCTTGTATCTTCATAGTCTAACAGTCCGGCCAATGGAGATAGTCCGGCTGTCCGAAGACCCCCTAATCCAGGACTCCCTCAGTAGCCCCTGAACCAGGCTTCAATGACGATGAGTCTGGCGCGCAGTATTGTTTTTGGCATTGCAAGGCGGGTTCCTTCTCCGAATACACCGCAGAAGAATTTGAATACGAGGATAGTGTCCGACCCTGTAAAATAAGTTCCACATTCCACTGTAGAGAGAATAATATTTTCGCAAATCTAATTTGCTGGCTTGTTTTGGCAGCATGACGTTACGTCATGGCCCGGTGATTATTCAAACTGTTTCTTTTAACCAGCCCCGCACATAACGCGAGGCAGTTTTTCGACACGTCTTGTCAAAGCAGAAATCATGTCCCCTTATTACGGGATTCTCATCAATACGGGCGTGGGTAACCCAACCGCGCCATCAATTGCGGCGCTTGGGGGATAAGCGAGTTTTACCAGGCAAGTGGGGACGCTTAGTTTCGTCCGCCCATATAAAGGGATAAGGATTCACTTTTTTATCCACGCCTTCTTCCTCCCTTACTCATCTCTTTTCGCACACTCGAGCTCTAGCGCCCAAGTACGCACTTCCCACCTCAACCTTCTCCAATCATGTCCGGAGCGGGAGGCAGGTGGATGGTCTCCTTCGTCACGGAGGGAGACATCAAGAAGCTGCGCGGAGCCGGATACCTAGCCGCGAACATCGCGCATCGAATGCCCGCCGCGGGGCAGATCGTCCCTACCCCGGAACCTCACGAGAGGGTAGTTTTCCTTCACCACTTCCTCCACGGACTAGGGTTTCCCCTCCATCCATTCGTCCATGGTCTCATGTTCTACTACGGGCTGGACTTTCGTGATCTGGCCCCGAACTTCATCCTCAACATTTCGGCGTTCATCGTCGTGTGTGAGGCTTTCCTCCGCATCCGGCCCCACTTCGGCCTGTGGTTAAAGACCTTCAATATCAAGCCGAAGGTGGTACGAGGCCAACAAGCAGAATGCGGCGGAGCCATGGTGGGCAAGATGCCCAACGTCATATGGCTCGAAGGCTCCTTCGTGGAGACAATAAAGGGGTGGCAGTCGGCGTGGTTCTACATCACCGAGCCGCGCGATGCCAAATGGGCGGCAGCCCCCGAATTTCAATCTGAATTCCCTACACGGCTCACTTCCTGGAAGGAGAAGGGCCTGTCGTGGGGTTCATCGGTGGAGCTGGACGGACTCCAGAAATGTATCCAGAGTATGGCAAGCAAGAAGCTCAAGCTTGTCAACACAGTCCAAGTTATGCTCATCCGCCAGATCCTCCCGTTTCAACAACGGGATTTTACCTTATGGGAGTTCGACCCGGCCCAGCACCAGACTCTGAGCGAGCTCTTTGATACGACGTACAAGGACGTCTGGAAGGTGCTGTTCAAGGGCGTCAAGGTCCCTCCTTCTCTCGCCGAGGATCGTGGACTAAGCGCAAAGCGCTTAGCGCGTTCGATGAGTTCAATACGTCCCGTAAGACATTTATTTTCCCTAGCTTAATTATGTGCGGGGTATAATCTCCAGGCCTTTGACAGGACTGGGTGGAGATGTCGGGGCAGATCGACTGTCCAGCCCCTTTGCCCGAAGACATTGCGAGCGCTCTCCTGATGGAGATGCTGGCTCCGGCTCCTTATAAGGTGCCGGAGAAGACCAAGAAGGCCAAGGGAACCCGAAAGAGTTCCCGACGCCAGGTGTTATCAGACTCATCGTCCGATAACTCTGCGGCACACTCTTCCCCCGAAGACGAGGAGGAAGAAGAAGATGCTCCCCCTCCAGGCGGGGGAGACAAGAAAAGGAAGGCCGCCCCAACTGGGGAGGCCGAAGGGTCCAAGAAAGGGAGGACTCTCCTTCCGGACAGTTCCACCGCCGCCGACGAGGGCAAAGACGAGTGGTTGCCCCGGGCTAAGCCCCCGGGGAGATTGTAAGTATTCGGATACCAGAGTAACTCATAGCATTCCTTTGTCGCACTACTTTCCCTAACGTCGAACATGATTATGCAGGCCACCACGAACCAGCATCGATGTATCATCGGACGGTCCCTGGGCTTGTCGGACATGGATAGCGATCCAGTCCCGACAGCCACCTCCCCTCATCCTGCTGACGACGCCGAGGTGCTGTCTCAAGAGGCACCGGGTCGAGGGGAGACAGTCCTGGAGGCGCCTCAAGGCGACCTTCCGGACTCCGGGAGCCGCGGGGACGGGGCCCCTGAGAGCTCCGAGTTCGGCCCTCAGCCGAACACCGCGCTGGACCCTCAAGCGGTTCCGGGCTCGGGCAGGCGGCCTCCTTCTAAGAGGGGCAAGACACCTGTGCCGGTGACCTCTGTCCATCCAGAGGCACTGGACAATCTGCTGGAAGCGCTTCGCAGTCCTTCCATCGATGAGGAGCACCGCACTATCATGAGTGCGGTGATCCAGAAGGTTCAGTCCGCCAAGAGCGGATTAACTGAAGCCTGTGCCAGCCTTCTAACAGGTTTTGAGGTAAGTGTTTTAAAATATAGTAGAAATATTACCGCATAGACAGTAGCCCCTGATGCTTTGTTCAGTGTTCACAAAGAAAAGCCGAACAGAGGATCAAATAATATCGCAGGAGTCTAATATAAGTATGTCAATATGCGTATGCAGGCTTCGTTGCTGGCGTTCGCCGCACTGACTACGGAGGTCGCCGTACTAAAGCAGGACCTCGAGGGGTCCAGGAAAGAGCTCGGCCTTACCAAGAGGCAGCTCGAGGAGAACAGGGGTAAGTAGTACCCCGTCTATAGATATGTATATATAAAAAAAGACGCGATTGCAAAATGACAGGATCATTGTATGTTTGCCAGGGGCCACGATCGAGGTGGCGACCCTGAAGCAAGCGCTAACCAAGGCCGAAGATAAAGCGGCCAAGGAGCGCACCGAGCGAGAGAAGCACGAGGCTCGGGTGGGCGAGGTGCAGCAAGAGCTCCAGGCTCTCGTGACGAAGCACGAGGCGTTGGAGCTTGACTCGAAGACGCGAGAGTCTGAGCTTGCCGCGGCCCTTGAGAGCGCAAAGAGTGCCAAGGCCGAGGCCCAGAAGGCCCTCCAGGAGATCGACGCAATGAAGAAGATAGCGGCGGGTAAGGCATTCTATATGCAGAGCAAGCATGTAAAAGTAAATTACCGATTACTTACCCGAATTCGGAGCTCTCCAGGAGCATTCGCAGATTTGCCCTGCAACATATCGGATGTCGCGCAGTTTTACCAGGCCGAGGAGGGAAGATCAACGGAGAAGTTGTTCTGGTCTCAGTATACTGGGACCGAACAACCAATGCCTCTGAGCGACCAGCTAAAGCAGATGGTCGAGCTGCACAAGGCGGCCGAACAGGTCATGAAGGGCCTTATAGTCCGGTTGTGGCCTGGCGACATCCTTCCGGACAGCTACTTCGGCCTAGTGAGGCGGCTTGTGGATGCCTTCCCACGGCTGGAGATCATCAAGCGGTCCGTCTGCATCGAAGGTGCACGTCGGGCTTTCGCCCGTGTGAAGGTGCAGTGGGCCAAGCTAGACGCTGTGAAGCTGATCAAGGAAGGGCCACCGCAGGGCAAGGAGCATCGCACCCCCGAAATTTATTATGAGGGTGTCCTGAAGGGTGCCCGTCTTGTAGCGGACGAATGTCCAAAGGATGTAATATTTGAGTGAACTTGCTCGTGTGATCCTGTATGATGAAAACTTGTTTCATATGCGCTATGCAACGCTTGTGTGAATTTAAAATATTACCTTCTGCTTGGCCGTTTATCCAATCTGAGAGATGGCTAGTCCTCGGCTTCTGCCCCCATGCCACGAGTGCTGGGGTGTTCGGGATAAACCTGAGCACTCTTGTTCGCATATTTGGGTCCTTCGAGGGAGGTGCTCAGCATGATGAACAAGGCAACCGTACTAATAATGCTTTATCACTCTCACTTAGCCATAGAATTCTATAATCTTAAATTTCGGCGAAGCCCCTGGTATTCGGAAGGCCGAATTCGGGGCGCGATACACGCATGTAAGCCGGACAGGGCCGGCCCCTCGCCCTAAGCGGCATAAGTCTTTAGGGACTCGAAAAAACCTCGCCGAACAATGACCAATCTCTCGCCTTATCATGACAGTCAGTTTTAGCTTTCTCTACTGAGGTGTTAAGCCCGGCAGAACCGGGGCACAATCGCAGTAGTTCTCCTAGCGCTACCTTAGCCGATAGAGCGGAACGTAAGATATCAAAACATAGGAGCCGGGCAAACCCAACATTTGATGAAAGACATGATTCGGAGCTGATGCATATAATGCTATAAATTCGGGGTGCCGCACTTGTGAAAGTGTTCGGACTTTTCACACCGCATTGTGGGGTACGTAAGCCCCTGGTGTATTGGCCGTACCATAATGTACGGTGGCAAGGCGTCATTAATGAACACACACACACATACACATATATATATATAACAAGAATGCAATAATAGTCGTAATGTCGTGCATTGTTTCTTAAAAATTTGCGTTAAAGCATAGTGATGCAGATAGTACGATAAGCAAAGAGTAGGACTATGTCCCTTCCAAGGGCAAGCCGAGGAATGATATTAAATTGAATATTTCACTCGTTACTGTAATCAACCTGGGAATTCCGTGGTATAACGTAGCTGTCTGCCTCCTTGGTTGCTGCATCATGTGTTCGGCAATAGTGCTGCCGGACAGTGTTTCCAGAGATTAAGGTCCTGAAAGAAAAAGAAAAATAACCAAATGGGAAGCCCCTAGTGCGGTTTAGGCCGCGTTTTGGGGCGTGCCGCAGTTGTGCCCCCCTCCCCACCTGTGCCCATGGTATTTTTAATGCGTAATTATGTACGCGCGGCACAAATTTTGCCGTTGGGCTGGGATTGGGGTGGCCGCCGTATTGCTACGCGAGCTCAAATCGCGCCAGGCGGTCTATTTGCTGATTGCCCCGAGCGCGTTTGAAGGTGTCCGGGCTTTGAAGCATCGAACTGGTTGATTGCCTTGAGAGGCTGCTTTGCGCTTCTGCTGCAAGGGTCGCGGTGTGCTCCTCTGTTCGGAGAGAGCGCTTTGTGTTTTCATTGACTGTAATAACTCCGCGAGGTCCTGGCATCTTAAGCTTGAGGTATGCATAATGCGGTACCGCATTGAATCTAGCGAATGCGGTTCGCCCGAGCAGCGCGTGATAACCACTGCGGAACGGGACTATATCGAAGATTAACTCTTCGCTTCGGAAATTATCCGGGGATCCGAAGACCACTTCCAGTGTAACTGAGCCTGTGCAATGGGCCTCTACACCTGGAATGACGCCCTTAAAGGTTGTTTTTGTGGGTTTGATCCTTGAGGGGTCTATACCCATTTTGCGCACTGTGTCCTGATAAAGCAGGTTCAGGCTGCCGCCGCCGTCCATAAGGACTCGAGTGAGGTGAAATCCGTCGATGATTGGGTCTAGGACTAGTGCGGCGAATCCGCCATGACGGATACTAGTGGGGTGGTCCCTGCGATCGAAGGTGATCAGACAGGAGGACCAAGGGTTGAACTTTGGGGCGACTGCCTCCAACGCATATACGTCCCTAAGCGCACGCTTCCGCTCCCTCTTGGGGATGTGGGTTGCGTATACCATGTTCACCGTCCGCACTTGCGGGGGAAACCTCTTCTGTCCTCCAGTGTGCGGCTGCCGGGGCTGCTCCTTGTCATCGCCATCGGCTCCTTGTCCTTGTTTTCGGCAATTAACTTGTCGGCCTGCTTGAACACCCAACAATCCCTGTTGGTGTGATTGGCTGGCTTGTCTAGGGTGCCGTGTATTTGACACGAGCGATCGAGTATACGGTCCAAGCTGGACGGACCCAGCGTACTTTGTTTGAATGGCTTTTTCTGCTGACCGGGTTTAGAGCCTTTGAATCCGGCATTGACTGTCGTATCCTCAGTATTTTCGCTGTAATGCGGCGCTTATGCTTGTTGCGACGTGACCTGCTATTGCCGTCCTTGGTATCTGAGGTACCATGGTTCTTTGATATGTTATTACTCCGAGCCAGCCAGCTGTCTTCTCCCGCACAAAAGCGGGTCATGAGCGCCGTGAGAGCTGCCATAGATTTCGGCTTTTCCTGACCAAGGTGTCGGGCTAGCCACTCGTCTCGGATGTTATGCTTGAAAGCCGCTAAGGCCTCCGTATCCAGACAGTCGACGATTTGATTTTTCTTTGTAAGGAACCGAGTCCAGAATTGCCTGGCCAATTCTTCTGGCTGCTGAATTATGTGGCTCAAATCATCGGCATCTGGTGGTCGCACATAAGTGCCCTGAAAGTTGTCGAGGAATGCGGCTTCCAGATCTTCCCAATAGCTAATGGAGTCCACTGGCAAGCTGTTAAGCCAATGCCGCACTGGTCCTTTGAGCTTTAGTGGGAGGTATTTGATGGCGTGTAAGTCATCGCCGAGGGCCATGTGGATGTGGAGGAGGAAGTCCTCAATCCATACTGCGGGATCTGTTGTGCCGTCGTATGATTCAATATTTACAGGTTTGAAACCTTCTGAGAATTGATGTTTCATTACTTCGTCTGCGAAGCATAAGGGGTGTGCGGTGCCTCTGTATTGGGCTATATCGCGACGCAGCTCGAATGGGTCTTGCTCGCCGTGTTTGGCCCGGCCAAATTTGCTTTTACTGTATCCGGCGTGACGTTTGTTGTCTCGCAGAGTGGTGTGCCCTCGTGATCCGTAGATCGATCTTGAATGCTTTGCCTTGTCCTCCAATATGTCTCGCAGGTCTAGCGTATCTCCCCATGCCTTTTTATTTGAATGGCGTTGGGGTAGAGGCTGAGCTTTTGGCTGGAATGCCTCTCTATCGCGGCCACGAGGTGGCCGATCAGCCGTATCATACGCTTCTTCCTCCAGTCAGGGTAGTAACCTGCGCCTTGGGTAACTCTTGGAGGGGCGCTCCAATTTATATTCCTCGGTCGCGAGGACTTCAGTCCATTTGTCAGCTAGCAGATCTTGATCAGCTTGAAGCCGCTGCTGCTTTTTCTTCAGGCTATTTGCCGTGGCCATAAGCCGACGCTTGAAGCGCTCTTGTTCGACGGGATCCTCTAGTATGGCGGATTCATCATCGCCGAGGCTTGCCTCGTCTTCGGAGGGGGGGTATGTGATTGTCATCCTCCTCCTCTCCGCCTGCCGCTCTCTCAGGAGAGCTGGCTCCTCCATCCTCCTGCTCTAAATCATGCTGGAGGGGTTTGTTGTTTTCTACGACACTATCCAGAGTGTCATTATCTCTTGTGCCGATATAACCACTTTTGCTTTGGCGGAACTTAGAGTGGCGCCGCTGACGTCGGCGTTTGGGTTGCTTTTTGGAGGGGTCATCCTCCGCTATCCCGTCGCCATTGCCTTCTTTGGGTGTATCCACCATGTATATGTCATATGACGAGGTGGCTTTCCAGTGCCCTATAGGTGCTGGTTCATGTCCGTCTCCTACATCGTCGTCCATACCGTCGATGTCTTCGGAGTCGAAGTTGAGCATGTCGGTTAAATCATCGACAGTGGCTACAAAGTGGGTGGTGGGTGGGCGTTGAATTTCTTCATCGTCCGCATCCCAATCCTGTGGCCATAATCCGGCCAGGGCTCTCCTAACAAAGAGAGAGACCTTAGTGAATTCAGAATGTCGCCGAAGGGCGAGTGCTGAAAGATATCCGCGGCAGTGAATTCCATGATCGGCGCCCAATCGGATTCGATTGGCAGGGGCGCGGATGGTTCGGAGTCCGGCACCTTGGAGTCATGGGCTGCGCAGAGGGTTAGGCTGGTGTTCGGCTCGATCGCCGTTGAGACTGCAGCCCCTGAGGCGGTGTCTAACCACCCGTCCTCGACTGGCGCAGTTGGCTCCGAGCTAAGGGTCGGAGCTGATGCGGGCGCAGCCTCTGGGGTACTGTTCGGCGGCAGAGCTAGGTCATACCCATCGCGACAGTGCGGCGCGCCCGGCTGTGGCTCGAATCCGTCGAAGATCAAGTCTCCTCGGATGTCGGCCGTGTAGTTCAAACTTCCAAATCTGACCTGATGGCCAGGGGCGTAGCTTTCAATCTGCTCCAGATGGCCAAGCGAATTAGCCCACAGTGCAAAGCCGCCGAATACGAAGATCTGTCCGGGGAGAAAAGTCTCACCCTGGGCCGCATCGCTATCGATGATAGTAGGAGCCATCAAGCCTAACGGCGACGACACAGAGGAACTTTCAATGAAAGCACCAATGTCGGTGTCAAAACCGGCGGATCTCGGATAGGGGGTCCCGAACTGTGCGTCTAGGCCGGATGGTAACAGGAGGTAGGGGACACGATGTTTTACCCAGGTTCGGGCCCCCTTGATGGAGGTAAAACCCCACGTCCTGCTCGATTGATATTGGTGATATGGGTAGTACAAGAGTAGATCTACCACGAGATCAGAGAGGCTAAACCCTAGAAGCTAGCCTATGGTATGATTGTATGTTATGGTTGTTATCCTACGGACTAAAACCCTTCGGTTTATATAGACACCAGAGAGGGTTAGGGTTACACAAGGTCGGTTACAAAGGAGGAGATATCCATATCCGTATTGCCTAGCTTGCCTTCCACGCCAAGTAGAGTCCCATCCGGACACGAGACGAAGTCTTCAATCTTGTATCTTCATAGTCTAACAGTCCGGCCAATGGAGATAGTCCGGCTGTCCGGAGACCCCCTAATCCAGGACTCCCTCAGTGATGGTGATGATGAAGTTTACTGGCGCAGGGCTTCGCCTAAGCACTACGACGTATGACCGAGGTGTGTAACTGTGGAGGGGGGCACCGCACACGGCTAAGAGAAACTTTGGTGTGTCTTTGGGGTGCCCCCTCCCACGTATATAAAGGGGGAGGAGAGGTGGCCGGCCCTAGAGGGGGGGGTCCTACTTGGACTCCTAGTCCAAGTAGGATTCCTCCCCCCTTTCCTAGTCCAAGTAGGAGAAGAAGGGAAGGAGGAAAGGAGAGAAGGAAGGAGGGGGCGCCGCCCCCTCCCCTTGTCCAATTTGGACTGGGTAAGGGGGGCGCCACCTTTGGCCGGCCCTCTCTCTTCTCCACTGAGGCCCATGATGGCCCATTAACTTCCTGGAGGGGGTTCCGGTAACCCCGGTACTCTGAAACTTATCCAAAACGACCCGAACCATTCCGGTGTCCGAATGTAGCCTTCCAAGATATGAATCTTTATGTATCGGCCATTATAGGACTCCTCATCATGTCCGCGGTCTCATCCGGGACTCCTAACAAACTTCGGTTCATCAAAACATGAAACTCATAACACAAATTGTCATCGAACGTTAAGCGTGCGGACCCTACGGGTTCGAGAACTATGTAGACATGACCGAGACACATCTCTGGTCAATAACCAATAGCGGAACCTGGATGCTCATATTGGCTCCTACATATTCTACGAAGATCTTTATCGGTCAAACCGCATAACAACATACGTTATTCCCTTTGTCATCGGTATGTTACTTGCCCGAGATTCGATCGTCGGTATCATCATACCTAGTTCATGAAGGAAATATGCCCCAGAGGCAATAATAAAGTTATTATTTATTTCCTTATATCATGATAAATTTTTATTATTCATGCTAGAATTGTATTAACCGGAAACATGATACATGTGTGAATACATAGACAAACATACTGTCACTAGTATGCCTCTACTTGACTAGCTCGTTGATCAAAGATGGTTATGTTTCCTAACCATAGACATGAGTTGTCATTTGATTAACGAGATCACATCATTAGGAGAATGATGTGATTGACTTGACCCATTCCGTTAGCTTAGTATTTGATCATTTAGTCTGTTGCTATTGCGTTCTTCATAACTTATACATGTTCCTATGACGATGAGATTATGCAACTCCCGTTTACTGGAGGAACACTTTGTGTGCCACCAAACATCACAATGTAACTGGGTGATGCTTATAAGAAAAAGTTTCATCCTGATAAGTTCAAACCCAAATCGGAGAAATGTGTCTTCATAGGATACCCAAAGGAGACAGTTGGGTACACCTTCTATCACAGATCCAAAGGCAAGACATTTGTTGCTGAGAATGGATCCTTTCTAGAGAAGGAGTTTCTCTCGAAAGAAGTGAGTGGGAGGAAAGTAGAACTTGATGAGGTAACTGTACCTGCTCCCTTATTGGAAAGTAGATCATCACAGAAATATGTTTCTGTGACTCCTACACCAATTAGTGAGGAAACTAATGATGATGATCATGTAACTTCAGATCAAGTTACTACATAACCTCGTAGGTCAACCAGAGTAAGATCCGCACTAGAGTGGTACGGTAATCCTGTTCTGAAGGTCGTGTTAATTGACCATGACAAACCTACGAACTATGAGGAAACGATGATGAGCCCAGATTCCGCGAAATGGCTTAAGGCCATGAATTTTGAGATTGGATCCATGTATAAGAACAAAGTATGGACTTTGATTGACTTGTCCGATGATCGGTGAGTCATTAAGAATAAATGGATCTTCAAGAGAAAGACGGACGCTGATAGTAGTGTTACTATCTACAAAGCTAGAATTGCCACAAAAGGTTTTTCGACAAGTTCAGGGTGTTGACTACGATGAGAGTTCCTCACTCGTATCAATGCTTAAGTCTGTCCGAATCATGTTAGCAATTGCCGCATTTTATGAAATCTGGCAAATGGATAAACAAAACTACATTCCTTAATGGATTTATTTAAGTAGAGTTGTATATGATGCAACCAGAAGGTTTTGTCAATCCTAAAGGTGCTAACAAAATATGCAAGCTCGAGCGATTCATCTATGGACTGGTGCAAGCATCTCGGAGTTGGAATATATGCTTTGATAAGTTGATCAAAGCATATAGTTTTATACAGACTTGTGGTGAATCCTGTATTTACAAGAAAGTGAGTGGGAGCACTACAGCATTTCTGATAAGTATATGTGAATGACATATTGTTGATCGGAGATAATGTAGAATTATTCTGCAAAGCATAAAGGAGTGTTTGAAAGGAGTTTTTCAAAGAAAGACCTCGATGAAGCTGCTTACACATTGAGCATCAAGATCTATAGAGATAGATCAAGACGCTTGATAAGTTATTTCAATGAGTACATACCTTGACAAGATTTTGAAGTAGTTCAAAATGGAACAGTCAAAGAAGGAGTTCTTGCCTGTGTTGCCAGGTGTGAAGTTGAGTAAAGACTCAAAACCCGACCACAGTAGAAAATAGAAAGAGAATGATAAGTCATTCCCTATGCCTCAGTCATAGGTTCTATAAAGTATGCTATGCTGTTTACCAGTCCTATTGTATACCTTAGCATCTTTCTGGCAAGGGAGTACAATAGTGATCTAGGAGTAGATCACTGGACAGCGGTCAAAATTATCCTTAGAGGACTAAGGAAATATTTCTCGATTATGGAGGTGATAAAAGAGTTCGTCGTAAAGAGTTAGGTCGATGCAAGATTTTACACCGATCTGGATGACTCTAAGTCTCGATCTAGATACATATTGAAAGTGGGAGCTATTAGCTAGAGTAGCTCCATGCAGAGCTTTGTAGAGATAGAACTTTGCAAAATACTTACGGATCTAAATGTGACAGACCCGTTGACTAAAATTATCTCACAAGCAAAACATGATCACACCTTAGTACTCTTTGGGTGTTAATCACATAGCGATGTGAACTAGATTACTGACTCTAGTAAACCCTTTGGGTTTTGGTCATATGTCGATGTGAACTATGGGTGTTAACCACATAAAGATGTGAACTATTGATGTTAAATCACATGGCGATGTGATCTAGATTATTGACTCTAGTGCAAGTGGGAGACTGAAGGAAATATGCCCTAGAGGCAATAATAAAGTTATTATTTATTTCCTTATATCATGATAAATGTTTATTATTCATGCTAGAATTGTATTAACCAGAAACATGATACATGTGTGCATACATAGACAAACATAGTGTCACTAGTATGCCTCTACTTGACTAGCTCGTTGATCAAAGATGGTTATGATTCCTAACCATAGACATGAGTTGTCATTTGATTAACGGGATCACATCATTAGGAGAATGATGTGATTGACTTGACCCATTCCGTTAGCTTAGCATTTGATCGGTTAGTATGTTGCTATTGCTCTCTTCATGACTTATACATGTTCCTATGACTATGAGATTATGCAACTCCCGTCTACCGGAGGAACACTATGTGTGCCACCAAACGTTACAACGTAACTGGGTGATTATAAAGGTGCTACAGGTGTCTCCGAAGGTACTTGTTGGGTTGGCGTATTTCGAGATTAGGATTTGTCACTCCGATTGTCGGAGAGGTATCTCTGAGCCCACTCGGTAATGCACATCACTATATGCCTTGCAAGCATTGTAACAAATGAGTTAGTTGCGGGATGATGTATTGCAGAACGAGTAAAGAGACTTGCCAGTAACGAGATTAAACTAGGTATTAAGATACCGACGATCGAATCTCGGGCAAGTAACATACCGATGACAAAGGGAACAACGTATGTTGTTATGCGGTTCGACCGATAAAGATCTTCGTAGAATATGTAGGAGCCAATATGGGCATCCAAGTTCCGCTATTGGTTATTGACCAGAGAAGTGTCTCGGTCATGTCTACATAGTTCTCGAACCCGTAGGGTCTGCACGCTTAACGTTCGTGGCGAGGAATGTTGTTCGGAGTTATGTATGTTGGTGACCGAATGTTGTTCGGAGTTTCGGATGAGATCACGGCTATGGCGAGGAACTCCGGAATGGTCCGGAAGTAAAGATTGATATGTGGATAGTAGTGTTTGATCTCCGGAAGGGGTTCCGGATGTTTCCCGAAATGTCTAGGCACAAGAACACTTTATCTGGGCCAAAGGGGAAAGCCCACGAGGTTTTTGGAAAGCGCAAAAGGAAGTTTTGCGGAGGCCAGAGGCCAGACGCCAGGTCTGGGTCCAGACGCCGGGAACCCTGGCATCTGGCCCTGGAGTCCAAGAAGGACTCTTGCCTTTCGGGTGAAACCGACTTTGTGGAGGCTTTTACTCCAAGTTTGACCCCAAGGATCAACATATGAATAGAGGGGCAGGGCTAGCACCCAAGACACATCAAGAAACACCAAGCCGTGTGCCGGCAACCCTGTCCCCTCTAGTTTATCATCCGTCATAGTTTTCGTAGTGCTTAGGTGAAGCCCTGCGGAGATTGTTCTTCACCAACACCGTCACCACGCCGTCATGCTGCCAGAACTCATCTACTACTTCGCCCCTCTTGCTGGATCGAGAAGGCGAGAACGTCACCGAGCCGAACGTGTGCAGAACTCGGAGGTGTCGTGCTTTCGGTACTTGGATCAGTCGGATCGTGAAGACGTACGACTACATCAACCATGTCGATATAACGCTTCCGCGAACAGTCTACGAGGGTACGTAGACAACACTCTCCCCTCTCGTTGCTATGCATCACCATGATCATGCGTGTGCGTAGGAATTTTTTAGAAATTACTATGTTCCCCAATAGTTCAATCTCATCATCGGAAAGTCTCTTTACTCGTTCCGTAATGCATCATCCCGTAACTAACTCATTAGTCACGTTGCTTGCAAGGCTTATAGTGATGTGCATTACCAAGAGGGCTCAGAGATACCTCTCCGAAACACGCAGTGACAAATCCTAATCTTGATCTATGCCAACTCAACAAACACCATCAGAGACACCTGTAGAGCATATTTATAATCACCCAGTTACGTTGTGATGTTTGATAGCACACTAAGTGTTCCTCCGGTATTCGGGAGTTCCATAATCTCATAGTCATAGGAACATGTATAAGTCATGAAGAAAGCAATAGCAATAAACTAAACGATCATAGTGCTAAGCTAACAGGTGAGTCTTGTCCATCACATCATTCTCTAATGATGTAACCTTGTTCATCAAATGACAACACATGTCTATGAATAGGAAATTTAACCATCTTTGATTAACGAGCTAGTCAAGTAGAGGCATACTAGGGACACTATGTTTGTCTATGTATACACACATGTACTAAGTTTCCGGTTAATACAATTGTAGCATGAATAATAAACATTTATCATGATATAAGGAAATATAAATAACAACTTTATTATTGTCTCAAGGGCATATTTCCTTTAGTCTCCCACTTGCACTAGAGTCAATAATCTAGATTACATAGTAATGATTCTAACACCCATGGAGTCTTGGTGTTGATCATGTTTTGCTCATGAGAGAGGCTTAGTCAACGGGTCTGCAACATTCATATCTGTATGTATTTTGCAAATCTCTATGTCTCCCTCCTTGACTTGATCGCAGATGGAATTGAAGCGTCTCTTAAGAGATGCTTCAATTCCAACGGCGACGTATATCGCGAAGAGATGCTTTAATTCCATCCGCGATCAAGTCAAGGAGGGAGACATAGACATTTGCAAAATACATACGGATCTGAATGTTGAGACGCTTCAATTCCATCCGTGATCAAGGAGGGAAACATAGAGATTTGCAAAATACATATGGATCTGAATGTTGCAGACCCGTTGACTAAGCCTCTCTCACGAGCAAAACATGATCAGCACCAAGACTCCATGGGTGTTAGAATCATTACTATGTAATCTAGATTATTGACTCTAGTGCAAGTGGGAGACTGGAGGAAATATGCCCTAGAGGCAATAATAAAGTTGTTATTTATATTTCCTTATATCATGATAAATTTTTATTATTCATGCTACAATTGTATTAATCGGAAACTTAGTACATGTGTGAATACATAGACAAAACAGAGTGTCCCTAGTATGCCTCTACTTGACTAGCTCGTTAATCAAAGATGGTTAAGTTTCCTGACCATAGACATGTGTTGTCATTTGATGAACGAGATCACATCATTAGAGAATTATGTGATGGACAAGACCCATGCATCCGTTAACTTAGCATAATGATCGTTTAGTTTTATTGCTATTGCTTTCTTCATGACTTATACATATTCCTCTGACTACGAGATTATGCAACTCCCGAATACCGGAGGAACACTTTGTGTGCTATCAAACATCACAACGTAACTGGGTGATTATAAAGATGCTTTACAGGTGTCTTCGAAGGTGTTTGTTGGGTTGGCATATATCAAGATTAGGATTTGTCACTCCGAGTATCGGAGAGGTATCTCTGGGCCCTCTCGGTAATGCACATCACTATAAGCCTTGCAAACAATGTGACTAATGAGTTAGTTGCGGGATGATGTATTACAGAACGAGTAAAGAGACATGCCAGTAACGAGATTGAACTAGGTATGATGATACCGGCGATCGAATCTCGGGCAAGTAACATACCGATGACAAAGGGAATGACATATGTTGTTATGCGGTTTGACCGATAAAGGTCTTTGTACAATATGTAGGAACCAATATGAGCATCCAGGTTCCGCTATTGGTTATTGACCGGAGATGTGTCCCGGTCATGTCTACATAGTTCTCGAACCCGTAGGGTCCGCACGCTTAACGTTCGATGACGATTTGTATTATGAGTTGTGTGTTTTGGTGAACGAAGTTTGTTCGGAGTCCTAGATGAGATCACTGACATGACGAGGAGTCTCGAAATGGTCGAGAGGTAAAGATTGATATATTTGAAGGTTATATACGTACACCGGAATGGTTCCGAAGAGGTTCGGGTATTTTTCGGAGTACCGGGAGGTTACCGGATCCCCTCGGGAAAGTTAATGGGCCTCATGGGCAAGTGGAGAGAGGGATGGAGGCCACAAGAGGTGGCGCGCGCCTCCCCCCACCCAATCCGAATTGGACAAGGGGTGGAGTCTCCCC
>NC_041382.1:689392846-689393696 GCF_002162155.2 Triticum dicoccoides | reverse complement strand
CCCCTTTCCCCCTCTCCGTTGGAAGGAAGGGGGCGAATCCAACTAGGAGTGGAGTCCTAGTAGGACTCCCCCCTTGGTGCGCCTCCTCCTGGCCGGCCACCTCCTCCCCCTCTCCTTTATATACGGGGGCGGGGGCACCCCAAAGGACATCAATTGTTCTCTTA
Source organism: Triticum dicoccoides (assembly GCF_002162155.2). NCBI lineage: Eukaryota > Viridiplantae > Streptophyta > Magnoliopsida > Poales > Poaceae > Triticum > Triticum dicoccoides. The sequence goes on along the minus strand of NC_041382.1, from coordinate 689,393,532 downwards.
ACCGTGTCCGGTGCCCCCCTCCATAGTTTACTCCTCCGGTCATAGCGTTGTAGTGCTTAGGCGAAGCCCTGCGCGGATCACATCACCATCACCGTCACCACGCCGTCATGCTGACGAAACTCTCCCTCAACCCTCTGCTGGATCAAGAGTTCGAGGGATGTCATCGAGCCGAACGTGTGCTGAACATGGAGGTGCCATACGTTCGGTACTTGGATCGGTTGGATCGTGAAGACGTTCGACTACATCAACCGTGTTAACCTAACGCTTCCGCTTTTAGTCTACGAGGGTACGTGGACACACTCTCTCCCTCTCGTTGCTATGTATCTCCTAGATAGATCTTGCGTGATCGTAGGAATTTTTTTAAAATTGCAGGCTACGTAACCCAACAAGTGGGTGGTAGTCCTTCCTGGAACTCACGACCTTGATCTTTGTGACCTTAGAACCTTCGTGGTTCAAAGCCTCCGCTAACATGGAGTAGGATAGCGTTATTATCTGAACCACTGGAAGAATCTCCATTGAGCCATCATATGTTTGCATTTCTCTAATTCTACTTATATCTCTACACTTGCAAAGTCTTTACTTTTCATTGTTATACTCTTTTAAACTTGCATGTGTAGGTTACTTGATAGACTACCGCATAAGAACTTAAAATTGCCAATGAGACTAAAATTTGGGAAAATAGTCAC
>NC_041382.1:689388021-689392609 GCF_002162155.2 Triticum dicoccoides | reverse complement strand
GAGTATATTAACTAATCCTACAAATGGTATCAAAGCTTTAGTCTTCTTAGTAAGGTCCTCCATTACAGAATCCTTGGTAAGTTGAATTTAGCTTTGTCTTTACCGTCTAAGAGAGTATGGCGTCTAGTGAGGGAAGTTATCATCGTAGAGGTCCTTACTTTGATGATTCTAAGTTTGCTAATTGAGAGCATATGATGAAAATGCATATTCCTGGTCATAATCATGTTGTTTTGGGATATCGTCCATGCTGGCCCAGAACGTGAATTTCTTTTCGAGGTGGACAAGTTTCGGATCATGAAGCTACCATCAAGAATTGAAGATGTTTGAACGCAATGCTCAAATACGCAACATCCTCCTCAATGACTTGTGCCCTAAAGAATTCAACAAGAACAACCATGTTGAGAGTGAAAAGGAAATGTGGGATACTTTGGTGGAGTTGCATGAAGGAACTGAATGGGTATAGAAGCTCGATGTCCTACAATGTCAACTTGATAAGTTGAAGACGGAGGATGGTGAGGGTGTAGTTGAGATGTATTCTCGGCTAGCACTCTATACCAATGATATTGTTGGCTTAGGAAGCGAAGAAATAACAAATTCATCATGAAGAATATTCTTCGAATTTTGGATGGAAAGTATGATATTGTGTGATCCAAATGGTGTCAAATTATAAGTACCTAAAACGTACCAAAGTGATTGGAAGAATTGTGGCACATGAGGTGACAATCAAAGACAAAGAGGAACTTCATTGTCAATCAAGTAGTGATGCTTACAAAGCAATTAGTGACAACTCCAATACATTTAGTGACATGTTGAAGGTGAAGAACTTGATATTATGGTCCACAACTTCAATAAGTTCTACAAGAACAATTCAAAGGAAAAAAAGAATCTACTCCAAGCAAATGGATGATGATTCAAGATCTTCTAGAAACCATGATATATATTGCTACACGTGTGGAAGGCCTGAACATTTTGCATTGGATTGTTTCATACCTCCCAGAATGAAAGAAGATTCACCTCGAAGAAAAAGGGTAGACAAGAAAAATAGTAAGCAAACAGTTGAAAGGGCCTTCTCAACAATGAAAAACAACAAGACCGAGTTGTGCAACAAGATGTCCGGTGGCAGGCTTAATGATTTTCAGAAGGAGTGGGTGCTTCCATTGCCTGGATATTCTAAACGACATTGAAAGCTTCATTCTTGATATATTTAGTTTTTTTCTACTTAAATATGTTTAAATTTTCATTGTATTTGGTTATTTCGTTGAGGATCACATGAAAATATTAATGTGCATTATTAGTGTGTACTATTGACTATTATGGTTTTGCATATGAAATATTACTTAGGCCTTTGATTGACTATTACTCGGTGGCTTCTTTCCCACAAAAGTACCTGGGCCTCCCCTATCACCGCACAAACTCCTCCCCCCAGTGTTCCGACCTATGATTGACCATTGCGGTATTTACTTTGCTGTTGGTGTGCCATTTTGCTCTCTCGTGGGGGCGTCTAATCTTACTATCGGTTGTTTTTGATAGCTTGCCCACCTATTTTTGATGTGTTTCTCCCTCCGAAAAAGCGTCCTTTAAGAAATTTATAAACATGGAAGGATTTTCTTCTGTTTCTAACGATGATTCCTTCTTAGGTGCTAAGTGTCCGGTTGTGTGGGATAGGGTTTGTATGCCTAAGCAGGCAGGTGGTCTAGGCGTTTAAAACTTATGCGCACTTTTTTCCTTATGTTGAAATTTGCATTCAAATCCTTCCCTCCCCTATTTTACCTTCGAAGGATTGGATTCTCAACCACTCCCCTCTGCATATATGTCTAGGTAGTAATGCATCCTTCCTTGGTAAAGCTATTTTTAAACACCTCCACACTCTTAGAGATCTCTCTCCCTTCTTTTGGTTAAATCGTTGGTTAACCCTTGAGCCTCCCTCCACCTATTTCCCAACCATTTTTCACACTATACAAAGCCAAATGCTATAGTTAAGAAAGTACTGATGGATGGGATTGATTTGGGCTTGCATAGCCGTCTAATCCTAACCGCTTCCAATGAACTTGCTTCTTTGAGACTTTTGTTCCAGGAGGTGCATCTCTCTGGATCCCCGGATGAACGCTCATTGCTCAATGGTGACGCCTTCTCCACCGAAGGAGCCTACAAAGCCTTCCTTATAGTTGTCGGACCCTAACCTTGTTCACATTTGGGACTCCAGATTTCCTAGCACGGTTTGGGTGTTTGGTTGGCTGTTCTATTTGGACCGCTTAAACACTCGGACGAATCTTCACCGCAAGACCATCCTCGACTCCTTGTCATTCCCATGATGTCATGCAACTCCTCGTGCTTATCTGTTCTTCCAATGCCCGACAACAACTGCTATTTGGGATGCTCTTAGCTTGCAGCCGGTCTCCTCCCCCTTGGCTGAGCTGTAGAATGCCTCTTGCCACCCGGGGCTGCCCAGCTCTGTCTGGCCTTTTGCTCTTCTCTTGCTACGGTGGAAATTTGGGACGCTTGTAATCCTACGACTTTTTGGGATGTGCATCTCTCTCCCAATCATGTAATCCGGCCCAGAATCTCGGACCTCACGCTCTAGTCTCATCGTCTTAAAAAGATAGATAAAAAATCCATGTCCGCTTGTGGCGGATTTTTTTTCTCCTCCCACCTCTCCTAAACTTTGTTGATGACTTATATTTGAAATATATTTAGTTAGGGAGCCTTTCCCCCGTGATAGTTTAAAAATATATATACTCCCTCCATTAATAAATATAAGAGCGTTTAAATCACTACTTTATAAACTAAACACTTATATTTCTTTACAGATGGAGTATTACTTAGGAGTTCGTTGGACTTTATATATTTTCGTCTCGCCAACCAAGAGTCAGGGTGTGCTTACCTAGTCAATTTAGCTGCGGAAACGAAAGGTTTATTTGAAGGGAAATAGTCGCCGTAAAAGTACTGACCGGCAGGTTACCCACGATTGTGGCCACGTACGTATCCACGTTTTAGCTTGCACAATAAGCATGTATTAGTATTTTTTAGATACCCACTTCTGTCGACGTGTCCCACTCCGATAGTTGAAGCGCAGAAGCAGAAATAAGTGTGCAAATGGAAGATAACTACATATGTGCACTCCTCAGGTCTCGTACGTAGTTACGCTGCGCTGTCTCGTCCATCCGTGTTGCGCGGGCTAGCTAAATTATTGAAGACGCGAAACTAACCGCGGTTTCTGGGACCCGGGTAACTACGTGGTAAGTAATCCAAACAATTCAAAAAAATAAATACACATATAATATATAAAGCAGGGTGTAAGTCTTTTTCGATAAATACACATACAACTACTTAGCTCGTTTAGCTGTGCATGCATGCCGTGTACATGTAGCCGAGCTCGCAGCTAGCTTAGCTAGTCCGTCATTTGGCGTATCCTCTACACTGTATAGAAAAGGAAGATGTCAAGATGGTCGACGCTTCAGTCTAAACTAACGGCTTCCCAGACCGTTGACACCGTATGTCTGTGTGCTACTACTTGCAGCAGGTAGACGCACACCACCTGTGAAAGGTGTCTAAAAAAACACGCATCGGCTAGCAGGTACGGACCGTATAGTGCTGCCTAGCTGCACTTTATATATTGAAGAAAAATACAAGGATTACCTTTGAATGAAAGGTTAGCACTACTGCGCTAATGCAATTACACACAACTTTTTTTAAGGGACAGGTCATTTTTTATCTTTATGTTTCTTAGGGGAAAAATGTAATTACGGGCGAATAGTGGTATGACACAAGTGAATTTTTTCGCGTGAACAAGTGATTAAATCCTATTAAGTCAAACCAGACGAAAAGAGAGATGAAAAACGTCCACTAGCTAGGTCGCCGGTCGGTCTGTTGACGCAGTAAAATGAGATGTGAAAAGGTGATGATGCGGGCAACGAAGTTGACATGCCTAGCTCATACTATCTCTCTAGCCTTCTTGAACGGTAAAAGATTTTACAAGTCCTATTTTGCTCTCGTCAGAAGTCACTGCGGTTTTTCCTTCCGAGAGTCCTTTACCGTGCAAAGAACAAACTAATATGATGTACTCCTACATGGCATGATTAGCGCTTGGTTGTCTGCTTGTCTTGTGTACACTTTTAACAAATCGTCTCTTGTGGAAAATATCTATACTTGATAGAAACTAGCTAGGCCCTCGTGTGTAGGACACGGATTTTGTCTCTTCTGCAAAGGTTTGACCTTCTGCACCTGTTACGAGTATTTAGACTTTTAGAGTATCTCTAGCAAATCCCGTATATAACTGTGACCTGCAAAATAACCGTCAAAATACGAGTCAGCGCGGAAAATGTTGCCCGACCAGACCCCGCAAACACGTCCGGCACGTAAAAATTTTGAGGGTTGCGACAAAAACTAATCCCCAACCCGCGAATACACAGGTTTCCGCCTCGCCCTTACGGTGCACCGTATTCCAGGGAAGCGGTTGGCGGGAGGGACATTTCAGCCCACGCCTTTTCCCTACCTCCTTCCGCCGCCGCCCGCCATTGGTTCCGCCCGTCCGCTGCCGGCGATTCCGGCCAAATCTGCGGGCGGAATCGCGCCGCGGGGGCGCCCCTAC
>NC_041382.1:689341993-689387702 GCF_002162155.2 Triticum dicoccoides | reverse complement strand
GCCCCTAGTCTCCATCGCCGCCCGAGATCGACCGCCCCTGAGCCGCCGGAGAGCCACCGCCCCCGAGCCGCCAGTGAGCTTTTAGTTGTGCTTGTGCCGAGCGGTATGCATAGTTGGTTAACGCGGCGTGTGTGTTTTTGTGAATTTAGATGGAATTGAGCATGTGCGAGAAGTTTTTGCTCGCTGATTCGTTCGACTCAAATGTTGAGACGTTGCTTGCCAACTATTGCCAGCAAACGTTGGTGATGGCCCTTGCCGTGAAGGAGCACGAAGATGAGAACCGAAAGAGGCGGCGAGGATCGACGGGGGCGGCACATATTGATATTTGCGGACCGGCGGGAGCGGCGCAAGAGCTGACCCCGCAAAGCCGACCCGTAAAAGAGCATATTTTGCGAATATCCTTTTGTACGGGTTCGTTTTGAAGGGTAATGACTCTGCGGCCGCCCGCGCCAGCCCGCAAAACCGTTTTTTCGTGAACTGCAAACACATTTTGCGGGTTGGAGTTATACGGGTCTGCTAGAGATGCTCTTAATTAGCTAGAGATCGAACTGCTTCCATGATGAAGCCAGCTGTGAGCCAGTTGAAATATAAAACGATACACCTAGCTAGAACTCAGTTTATTCATAACCAAATAAGAAAGCTGGAACTCAGTCTAAAAATAAGATAATGGCACAACGACGACATTGATGTATATGGAGTATTATCTTGTGTCTGCTTAGATCAGCTGCACATGTGATCGATCGATCGTAGCACCCTACTATAATTACGAACGACCGATAAGTATGCGCCATGATAAGATGGTGGTGCATGCAAGCCACTGCGTCTGTCGGCTAGCCCTCGGCGTTTTTCAGAGCTACTCACACACAACAACTTGCTCCATTTAACAAGCGGTTGAATCCAGTTTATGTGTACATATTTTGCAGTTGCTTGCATCTTTACATTGCCCACTTGCAAATTGACTATTTCGATAAAATCCTGCAAGATAATGCGGGAACTACTGCAATTAAACACGCACATTCTCCTCATGCTTATCTATAAATAATGTGGAAAGAAAAGTGCTGACTTGCTTGTGGAATAATTCCAAGAAATATTGAACATGTGCACTATTTTAAACTCGTGAATCGAAGTGCTTATAGCTACGAAGAAATTATCAAATTAGTTCATTTGCATAGACTCGACTCAGGTTTGAGCTACAGCTACTGAAGAAGCCGTAAACTAACCTAACTAAAAATAAAGATAAATCGGAGGAATAATTAAGCAGGTAGCTATCAAACGGACAAAAGGATCACCCGCAAAAAAAAAAAAGATGTGTATCATTGTATGCCTCGGTCCATAACAGATAACGCCAAAAGAAGTGCAGCAAAGTCTAGGTTATGTGCCTTTCAGGTCCAAACTACAAACTGATCAATGATTCGGTTTTCAGAGTTTGCTGCACCCGGTTCCTTGTTTAATACTCCTGAAGTAATCAATACAATATAGTTTCCTCTCTCCTGGATCAAACTACTGTTGCAATACAAGACTTGATGTGTTTTGGTTTTTGTGTACGTCCATGTTAATCATTTACCACCTTCTAGTATCATGGTTGTCGCCACCTACCCATTTCATAACCAAGAAGCAGTTCGAGAGAAGATTTTCAGTAAAAGATCGACGTAGATCCTACCTAACAGAAATTCATCATTGGCATTCACAAAACCCAAAATAACTTAAAGACTTAAAAAGAAAAAAGAATTCACGTAAATTCCAAAAATAATTTGATATATGTATGTTGGCATTTTTTATTCAACTTTTCTTACCTATTTCATGCTATTTGAAAAAATAATATTGCTATTCTTCGTCTCAACTATTTGGCTTACACTTTCTTGCTTTAAAACTTTAAAATATTTTTAATTCTTCATTAATTCAATTATTTTAATTAGGTTTCAATCAATTTGAAAAGTATTCCGAAAATATTTCACACAATATCAATTACTGTACTCAAATCCTATTCAATTTCAGAAGCACTTTATATAAGTACAAAAGACATTCATTGTTTAAAAACAGTTTACAAATATGATTAATATTTTCCCACACAATTCAATATATTTCAATGAACTTAAGAATAATTCAAAAAAAATTCACACAAAGCTAAATAATTTTTGACTCGTTTTACTGATTTCAGTCATGTATTTTGTGAAAATTATATCTCAATGTTTTGAGATGGCATTTTATTTTATTTTTTGATATTTTTGAAGTCCTTCATTTTTCTATCTTTTTCTACTTTGAAAACCATTGGTGTAGTGTTTTTGGTATTTGTCGGATGTGTTTCACTTCTCGCCTGTCTATATACCAAAAAAAAAAATCTCAAATCAGTTGTGGATGGTCGATTCTGAGCCGTTAGAAAAATCAGTGTTGCATTCTCAGAAAAACAAATGATGTGGCCGGTGTTAGCAACTATGCACAGATGGAATAATATACGCACAACGGTAGCGTCTAGTACATGATGTGCTAGCCATGTGTTAAAAAACCTTAAACCTGACCAAGTTGAGGTTTTGTAATGGATAAGCTCTCTGACAGAGAAGTTGACCATTTTTAGATTTTGTTCATGTGGGCCACCACTCCATCGGCGACTACCAGCTAGCACATGCATGCACGCCAGCTCAATATATATGTATTCGATCTGCACGGGCATATCGATAGTTGACGTTGGAGCAGAAGTTGGCCGTTTGCCCAATCACTAAGACGACCTTGATTCCAGAGACAAGACTCGGCCGGCCGTATATATGTTGGTTAATTGGCAGTTAGCGCAACCAAGTTAACAACATGATTGCAGCGGACCATAATGCGCCAACAGATCATGGTTTCAGGGAATCATTGTACAAAACGTACGGCTGCTGGCCGGCTGCATTACGTACTGCCCGCGTTCTGGTTTTCTCAGGGGAAACACATCGACCATTTTGATTTTGTATGGTCCAGTATATTCTTCCATACGTACGTACGTGTATGTACCCGAAGATGCTATTCGTAACAGAATCATATTAATACTCCATTTGAGAGCAGCTGTGGTTTATGTATGGAATAGATAGAAATGAGTCGAGTTAAATTAGTTTGGCAGAGTCGTGAACGAGAGCTAAAAAGTAAAAGGGTGTTCGGAGTCCCTTCGCTCCGGACTAAATTTGTGGAGCCGGTAAGTACATGCTCCGCAGATCTCGTAATTTCACAAAGCCGGTGGAGAGCCGAACAGGCCCTAAGTGCTCAGTTGACATCCGAAAACGTACCGCCATCCGTCCATTCTACATGCATGGGTAATGTAAATCTGCGGTGATTTGCTGACGCCAAGCAGGCAATCCAAGGAGTAGTTAGCGAAGCCTGTCTTAACTTTTGCAGCCTTTGACAAGAGTGAACTGCGCCGTATACTCGCTGCATTACGTACGCCTTATTTAACCTACTCCCTCCGATGCTGAACTAAAGCCACGATGAGAGAATACGTACAAGAGAAGAAAATTCAAGTCTAAGATAGACGTGCGAAGTGTACGAAAGCACATACGTGCCGTACATGCACAAAGTACGGGCGTGTCACCCACCATTCGCTAGCTTGTTCAAGTCAAGCACGAGTAAGTCGTACGTGCTATCTGCATAAGGCTGGTCGTAATGGTAGTATCATAGTTAGTATCATGCATGTCAATTAGACATTTTTAATAAGGTGACATAGTATTAAATGAAGAAAGAAAGGATGTAATACCATATCGTGATACCGTATCATAATAAATGATATGCTACTTTGTGTCATGCATGACAATAAATAAAGTACTACATGATACTAAGATATGATCATCCCCATTACAATCAGCCTTAGTATGTCCAAGACAAAGTGTTTAGACAGATCCCGCGAGACCAGGCTAATTTACATGTGACCGGAAATGCCCTTCGGATCTGGCAAATTTTTTTTATTATGCGTACGAATCGTGAACACTTTCCATGTTGCAGGATGGAGGTTTGCGACCAACCATACGCATGATCGTGTACGCTCTACATATCGGTATCTCTGACAAACAATGTGCATGTATAATTCAGGTGACTAGGTCTCAGTCAACTGGGGGATATAACCAAGTCTCAGTTAAGTGACATAATATATTCCCCGTAAAAAAAAAGTGACATAATATATTAGAGAGAGAAAAAAATTATTTTTTTTGCATGAATCTCAATATAAGATCTCACGGATATAATATGGACTGAGACTTAGTAAGACCGTACAATTTATACAAGACTGCGATTGATCTATCTCAATGCGACCTACTTGATCTCGTAGCCACTAAGAGCATCTACAACCGGACCTCTCAAACCCGCCTCATACGCCCGTACGGACCATCCAGTCACTGTCCGGTCACAATTTTTGGACTCTGGCGGACCCCTCAAATGGTCCTCAGATGTCCGGACTGACCGGCACCCCCATATCTAGCCCAAATATGGGCGGATATGGGGACGCCCGGGCACGCCCACCATGTCGACCTGGCGGTGTGGCTCCACAAGACTCGCCGGGAAACCCGACAGTTCGACGGGCGCCTCGACCATCGCTGCGGTGTGAACGCCACGTGGCGACGTGCCGGCTCCCAGCCCGAGGTCGTAGCCGGCTATTTAAGTCGGCCGGCGCCACCGGCCCTAGCACATCCGCCTCTTCCCTCCCTCCGCTGCCACTCAAGCCCGTTAGCCATGCCCCCGCGCAGCCGCCACTACACGATCCAGCACTGTCTCTTCCTCCTTGAGTAGGTCCGGATCCGTAGGGAAGCGGGGCTACCTCTGAAATCGAAGGAGGATTTCGAGGAGGTGAAGGAGGAGGAGCAGGCGGACGAGGAAGATGAGGAGGAGTAGGAGCCGGCGGAGGAGGCCCGTCGCTGGATGTGGGGAAGGAGAAGGCGCCGATGATGGAGGAGGACGTGTGGCCGGAGCAGCACGCCATCCTGAACTCCATCCGCGCGAAGTCGGCTGCGGAGGCCAGGCGTCGTCGTCGGCAACAGATGGAGGTGGTGCAGACGGCCCAGGCTCCGATGCCGGCGACTCAGGCTATCACCGACAATGACGAAATTTGAGTACTATAGTACGTAGCTCTATATTCCGTATGCTTTTGTATGGATTTAGGTCAATGTCCGCGGACATTTGGGGCGTGTTTGGATGGGTGCGTCACACCTGTATCGCACCCAGCGTGCAAAATCTAACGTGTTTGATATCCCGCACGGCCTTCTCAGCCTGGCCCGTCAGATGCAAAATAGGGCCTCTCACCCAAGCTGAGGGAAACGCGAGAATCGGGCGTACCCCGCAGCCAGGCTCCCGCATGCATCCTCTCTCTCTCTCTCTCTCTCTCTCTCTCTCTCTCTCTCTCTCTCTCTCTCTCTCTCTCTCTCGCTTCAGATCCAGTCGAGCACAGCAATCACACCGTCGTCGTTGCTGTCTGAACCCCCTTGTCCGCCACAGGTGCGAACTCCCTCGCCGGAGATCGAATCTGTCGGCGCTCCTCCAAGCCCACGCCTTGGCCTTGCCACCATGCTTTGACATCATAGGGTTCCGCCACCGCCGGACTACGCCATCACCGCGCGCACGCGAGCCTGCTGTCGAGCTCGTCGGATCTCCCACGCCGCCCGCCACCCAGCGAGATGAAGAAGGGGGAGGTGAGGGAAGCACATGCACGTCACGAGCCACAACTTTCTCCCCTTTTTTCCCCTCAACCGGAGCCACCGCCGCCGGCATCTCGCCCCGGTTGTTGGTGTCGCGGCTATCTAACCTATATAAGTAGAATGGTCAGATTGATGATAATGTTTTGATTGTTTTGATTCAGATTTCAGTTCATTCTTGCCTTACTTGTTCTCTTTATCCATGAAGTGGTCCAGATCCATTTGAAATGATTAAATCTAAAAGAGAAAAGTTCACAGAACGGATCTCAAACACAGCCTACCAAACAACATCTACTGTGTATTGCATCTCTCATGCATCCATACCATACAGTCCACCAAACATACATCTTAGCTCATCTTTGCACCAACTCAACCAGGCCAAGCTCACCCAGGATCCCTCATGCGATGCAGGCTACAACCATCCAGGCAACCAAACACATCCTTTAGGGGCCAGTTTTGCCGAGTCCGACTGCAATGCTCTAATAATCTGCTCAATTGGTTCCTTGCGTTACGTGCAATCCTGGGCCCGGGCACCTCCATTAATGCGAAAGATCAATGTAGCGTATATCGGCTCCACCGGATCGATCGTCGAAAGCTAAAGAAAACGGAACGAGAACGACCAGCCGGCCAGTCTAGTCCCTGACACAGGCCGGACCCCGGACGGCCTCTGTCCCGTACGTGACCGCGAGGTGTATGTAGCGCAGGCACCGCTCCTGACGCCACCGTGGCCGCAGAGCCCACAGAGAGGTCCGTGTCCAGTCCATGGCGCTAACCCGCGTGATCATCTCGCGTAACCACCGTCATTAAGACAGATAACGATCACGAAGCTTTGTTAGCTACTTAGCCTACAAGGGAAGGACGTCTTAAGCGCGCATGGGCGGCCGGCGACGGATGGACAGGTCTGAACGGCAAGCCTGTCGCCGGTACTACTCGCCGTCGCCTTCGACGACCATGACCCGCGGCCCCGCCGCCGGTGGCGACGTGTGAACGTCGCATTGAATGCCTCGCGGAACTTCATGCGCGAGCCGGCCGCTGGCCGCTGTCCGCGGGTCCGCGCGCGCGAGGGCTATGATCAGGCAGTCCGTGCCGGAGGCGTCGTCCGCCGGACCCGTCGCCGTCGTCCATGTAGGGTTACATGGCACCTAGCTAGCTATAGGGGCTCGAGAGAGACTGGTTGATGGTGGTGTAGGGGCCCGCTACGCTGCTCGATCGGGTCGTGGTCGCGGGAGCAGTCATGGCCTGGCCGGTTTCTGTGTGCGCGCCGCGCCGGAGATTTGAGACGCTACGTGCACGTGGGGGCGACAAATTTGGAAACGATCTGCCCATTTATTGGGAGACGCTTCCAACTCGCGAGTGGTACGTTTTAGGTTTCACATTTCAAACTCACGGACAGTCCCGCAGCAATAGTAATCTGAAATCTGATGACTCCCGCTTGAACAAGAGGCAACGCAAGCTCGTCTCATCGGGCAAGAAACAGAATTGCACAAAGTTCAGATAAGTCTTTGCCACTACAGTACTCCTAAGATGGAGACGAAAGGTAGACGGCTCGATCCCGTCATCTCCGTCTTCTCTTCTGTCAAGCTCGGGCTCGTTAAAACGTCAACAACGGTTACGGGATTACTACTGTAGCCTGCATATCTCGGTCCTTTTCTCCCGTGGATTACTCAACGTGAGCGCCACTCTACGCGTATGCAATTAATCTCTCCTGTCTTGTGCATGGTGTCCGTCGCCTTTCAGCACCGTCTCATCTATCGCGTGACAAAATTGTCAACGAAACCAACCGTGGATTAGATCATGAAGACGTAATACCGTGCCCGAGATACGCTAACTTGTTCCGGGGTTTCACTTTGGTTCGCTATTTTCCACGCAGGAGATACACATGAAGCCGAATTATTACATAAGACTTTATTAAGACAAGGTCAGTGTGAGTGATGTTCTAGCTAAACATGCGACTTATCTGACGCGACGAGTAACCTTCTTCGTTCTACACGTACGGTATCCACAGTAGGGTTCTCTGAAATAATGCTGATTAAGTCACCCGAGAGAAAAAGGAGAGAGAAATGTGAAAATGCCATCGCTGGTGCAGACGATGTTATTGACATGAATGGCTAGCTATGTACGGACCAACCTCAGGCTCATCACTTTAGCCTTCCTTCTTGACTGAATACAGGCTAACTTTCCGCGCATTTTCTCGTCAGGAACTGAAGGTTGGTAGCCGTAGATATTTCTTTATTTTTTCCTGTAGAGAGTCCTTCTCTTTTTCTGATCTCAAATACATAGATACAGGTCGTAGACCAGAATAGACGCACACCACACACACAACACACGCACACACACCACTGCACACGTCCGCTATGCGTCTGCCAAGATCTACACCCAATACACATGCGGCACGTCTTGAGAAACTTTCAAAGTCACCCGACTCGGTGAACGACGGGTATGTCATCATCCCTGCGACCCATATACATGTGAGATACTTGCAGGGGGGGAATATCTCAGGTGAGACACCCACGTCGATCAAAATTCTTGGGCGGACTGAGTGGTCACTGCCACAATCAACCATCGAGCCGCGGGCTCGTCCTCCACACAGTCCTTTAGTTTATCATACACAGAAAAACAGGGTATGTCAAGAGAGGATTGGCATATAGTATCACTGTAGTCTTTTAAACACAACACTAAAAGTACTAGTATAATGCACTAGAAGAGTCATATCTAAACACATATTTAATGCATGAGATAAAATTTAACTAAAATCCAGTGTCTGTTGTGACAGTCTTCATTCTGTAGTCTATACATATTGGAGAAGTATCCCAGCTGAAAACAGAGTTAGACAAGGAGTAACCTCCTCATGGAACTCAATGCACTGTACTTGCATTACTTACATAAGGTGCCAGCTGAAATAAAAAAAAGTTGATTGGAGCCTAAAAGCCAAGAACTCGGTTTAAAACGTGACATTTTACACGAGCAAATAAAAGATTGCACCGCACAACGGCAGTGATTTGTAACTCTGCTTAGATCAGCTGCCCATGTGATCTATCGTACTACCCGATTGCAATGACAAATGAGAGCTAAATATTCGCCGATGATAGGATGGTGGTGCAAGTCATTGTGCCGGCTAGACCAAGCTAGCCAACAAGGACTACTCACACAACTGCTTTAAGTCCGAAGCAACTGACTCCAGTTTTTGTATAGAATTTTCAGTTGCTTGCAATTGTACATTGCCCACTTGCAAATTGACTAGTTCGGTCTTAATTAGTTGCACCTCTGCAATACACATGCATCCACCGCTTACTACTCCTTCTGTTCCTAAATATTTGTCTTTATAGAGATTTCAACAAGTGACTACATACAAAGCGAAATGAATGAATCTACATTCTAAAATGTCTATATACATCCGTATGTGGTAGTCCATTTGAAATCTCTAAAAAGAGTCATATTTAGGAACGGAGGGAGTATTAAACATCCACATTTCCTCGTGCTTAAAATGACATATCCAAATTTAATAAGAAAAAAATCAGTGTGCTGATATGTTTCTGTAATTATATTGTTATAAAATATTGCACTAGCTAGTGCTCCACGATATATCTAGCGGAGTCTACTACACTGCAGTACTAGACTGATTGAACGTAAGGTCACTCTGATGGCCCGGGTCGTTAGCGAGTATATTTACGATCGGCGTCTTCTGGTGCAAACTCCCAAACTAACGTTCGTAGCTGACGCACCTGGCAAGAGATTTTCACTAGCTATTCTAACAAATTGCTGCTACAATGCCAGTATAAGTGGTTGCTGGCTTGTTAGAAGCACTACATCAACTAGACAAATCAAAGGTTGTTCCCACCTGCGAATCTTCAGCCAGACATTGGTACCCGCCAGGTGTTCGTAGTTCGATCTGTGTCGATATTCCTTTTGAGTTCCATACTTTTTTGTGTGGGGGGTCAATCGCATAAACAACGCATCCTCTTCCTCTTCGCACTACGCCTTAGATTCTGCCCACTTCCAGTTCCAGAAAATCATTACATTCATCAACTCCTTTCTCTTTGCAGGTAGACGTACAACTACTTTTTATTTTTGCGAGAGGACATATACAACTACTCTTCTTTTTCTTTCTTTTTTCCTTTTTGCGGGGACATATACAACTACTCGAAGCTGAAAGCTCTAGATCGGAAGTTCAAAATTTTCATTTCAAACTCAAAATTTCCATCTAAGCATTTAGTCGGTAGAGCACACCGTGACGAAGAACGAAGGAAGCGTCCGTCGGCGGAAATAGAGGGGGGTGAAGCCAATGTGGGTACCTAGATAGTACAACCAAGTAGCTAACTATAGAGTTAAAAGCACCAGGAGTCCTACAACTTGCATCGAATGTGATGGTTTGGTCTTACAACTTGCATTTTGACCCTACCCAGTCCCAGAACTTGCATCAAATGTGTAAATTTGGTCCTAACCAATGAGAGAGCGCCATATGGACGTGTGGGTGCCGACCCGGTCAGCGCCCGGCATTTTGCAAAGAGGCCCCTGCCTTTGGTTTGAATCTACCTGCACTACACACGATGGTTCAACATGTCTGAAGCTTGCTCTTGATCCCAGTGCAGTGTCATAGGTTTAACTTTCGTTTGACCAAAAGTTTTTGCATTGATGGATATGTTTTGCTGGATATCTGAGGGTTAATGGATTACAAAGCCATAAGAGGTACTCCCTCCGTTTTTATTTACTCTGCATATTAGAATTGACTGAAGTCAAACTTCGTAAAGTTTGACCAAGTTTATAGAAAACAATATAGACATTTATCATAATAAATCTATACGATGTGAAAGTACATTTAATAATAAATCTAATATTGTTGATTTTTTATTGTATATCTTAATATTTGTGTATATAGACTTGGTCAAAGTTTGTAAAGCTTGACTTTGACCAAATCTAATATGCGAACTAAATAAAAACGGAGGAAGTAACATCTAGAACAGCCTCGGAAAAAAAAATCCTATACGACCGGGTTGTACAGGACCCATCGTGAGACCCTCTCCCGCATGTGACACTTGGCGATACGTATCTTAAAGCACAGCCTTCTCTAATCTGTCCGGTGGCCTCAAACAGTCAAACTACAGTCGCCGCTGTGATACGCCATGGCTGCTCGCCACATCGCCGCCGGCGTGCTCCTCGACGTCAGGTACACCACCCCAGCTCAGCATTCCCTTCGGAAACGGCGGCGTCCCCGCCGACCACGGCGATGTTCGTGGGCGCCTCCAAGCGCACTATGCATGCTGCATGCACTCTTTGGCTGCGACCAAATTCACTAAGTTTGCTACGTCTGGGCACCTGTAGATGACTCAATCAGCACGTTCCTGTAATTTGTTGGTGCTTGACTTGAGCTTGGGGCACCGAGGTGTGTGGTCGTAAATGGTTGGGGAGAGCAGCGGGGATGGAGCTCCGGTGCTTCCGCAACAGAGCGAGCAGAAGAGTGGCGGCGGCGGCGAGCCGGCGACGATGACGAGCGAGCACTGACGAAGACGAAGCAAGCGTTGGCAGCGGCGACGACGACGAGCGAGCGCTACAGTACTGTCAATATTGAATCTGTTGGAAGCTTCAATGTCATTTAGTTCCAGGGAATCATCTCTTCTGTATCTGTAATCAAACACTAAAATATTAAACTTAGGAATTATAGCGAACATTTCTAGTATTCTAATTGTTCGGGCTTACTGGACAGAAAGAGAAAAGTGTGATTCCCAATTTTATCAGAAAACAAGTAGAAGAGCAATATGTGTATGACAACAGGAGAAAAACTGCATTTAGTATGACCGTAACTATGGGGAAAATAGTCGACTGCTTACATTACATTAAGTTCCAGTGAACCTCCACAGGGCAGCTTATAACAAACATAGACATCTCTTTGGCATTCCACACCATTTTCATTTCTGTTTAATGAACCTCTTTGTGATTTATTTAACTGTGAAATTGGCACTGTGTGACACTCGATCAGATTAAAACCACGGGATGTCTTCCTCAAAATTTTGTTGGTATCACCTTTCTCCTGCGGCTCATTAGAAGTTCTGTGTATAAAACAAAGTGAAAAATGTTAACCTCTAGAAGGTAGGAATTACAGATTTGAGTGGGTGTTTTGGGGGATGGCGGGACTACTTCAAGTTGCAAAAGGTTAAATAGAAACAACACTGACAAAGAAAGCCAGCTACATTACAGGGACCAGAACGACATTGAAATGAAAGGAAATTACGATGGTGTTGTGTCCTATAAAACAGCTAATATGGACTGTAAACATGTTCCTTACAGTTAAACAGGGTCTATCCAGATGAAAAAGATGATTATCTTGGTATGGGTATCTAAGTGTGCATTCGGCATTCACAATTTCATACAGTACTGCTAATATCAAAAGGATAAGCTGTGAGCATAATAATTGCCATATGTATAACAGCATATGGTTTTAAAGCAAGAACATCAGCAAATTGGACATTAGAATGTCTCCCATATTATTTTTCCTTTCTTCTGTTACCACTCTACTATATTTATGCCATGACTTGAAATTATCGTTTACCACATCTTAGCTAGGTTCTTGTCTCGGAAGTTCGATGAAATAAAATAAGATCATGTGTTCTTCGCAAGTAAATTCAGGTGTTTTCGTGTGTAGTGCGGGTAGATTCAAACCAAAGGCAGGGGCCTCTTTGCAAAATGGCGGGCGCTGACCGGGTCGGTACCCACGCGTCCATATGGCGCTCTCTCATTGGTCAGGATCAAATTTGCACATTTGATGCAAGTTCTGGGACTGGATAGGGTCAAAATGCAAGTTATAGGATCAAACCATCACATTCGATGCAAGTTGTAGGACTCCTGGTGCTTTTAACTCCTAACTATATTCCCCAAAAAAATACACAAAAATTGACATGTAACGTCCACATGTTGTCTGATCTGCAAGAAAAATATATGCCGAGTTGGAGTTTTAAACCTAGCTACATGTTGCCTTGGAGAGAAGTTGACCTTCTGTTCGATTTGTTCGTTTGTGGCCACGTGGCGTACGTGGTAAGCAATCCAAAAAAGAGTTGTTCATGTGTGGGCCACTAGTAGCTAGCATATGGCACATGCATGCCAGCATGCCAGCTAGACACATACAGTATATACTACTTCCTCCGTTTCTAAATATAAGTTTTTTTAGCCATTTCAAATGAACTACAACATACGATGTATCTAGACATATTTTAGAATGTAGATTCACTTATTTTGCTTCGTATGTAGTCATTTGTTGGAATCTCTAGAAGGACTTATATTTGGAAACGGAGGGAGTAGTATATTCGATCTGTACGGGCGTACCGTGGATAGTTGACCGTGGGAGCAGCCGGCCGGACAGAAGGCTGCCGTCCGTGGAGTAGTATGTTAATTTAGCACAACCAGACATGATTACCGACGATAATGCGACCTCCATTGTTTTGTCTTATGCTCCGTAAGCGCCCACAGATTTCAGCGAATGCAAGTACAAAACGTACGGCCGCTGGCATCATCATTGTCTAGCTTGTGGTTTTCGATCTCCTACGCACCCATAAAACAATCTTTGTGGATGTTTCCTTGGATTATAGGATGCGTCCAACGCATGTTCATGGACTTTCAAACACGCTACTGCAGACATAAAATTATGTTATAGTACGGATTTCAAGTAAACTTTGGTTGATTACCAATCGGTTAGACAGAAATCAGCATCAGTGAGTTCATTACTACCAAGTTGTCAGTTGTTCTGATTGGTTTACAACGTCATTTGGATAGTCTCTTGTATGCACATCCATCAAGGAAAAATAATTTGGATCCATGATCCCAGCCTGACATTAAAATAGTGATCTAAAAATTCTTATATTTTCTTTATGAAGAGGGTACAGATTAACTGCAGAGTCGTGATCGAGAGCTAAAAAAGTGATCGCTCACTGACAGTGGTTAATTTCCGCAGGCTATTCATATGTCCCCGTTCGGCCTCATCCCTTCATATATAACATAATGTGCAGTGATTTGCTGACACGGGCAGGCGATCCCGTCTCACAGGCCTGATTTGACTATACAGACTTTTGACAACGAGTTCATCGCGCTGTATAATCGCTGTACGTAAGTCTTCTATACATACATACAGGAGAAGAAAAAAGGAAAAAAACATACAGGAGAAGAAACTTCGAGGGCAGGACTTTGAATTGTAGAAAAATACAGACGTGCCGTACAACAAGCGTAGTATTGGCACCCATCCCCTGTCAAGTCAAAGCAGCAGCCATGCAAAAAAAAGTCAAAGCAGCAGCGAGTCGTGCGTGCGTAACCGGCAGTTTTTTACACGTGGTGCAGTGCATGCAGCTACTCCAGGCGGCATGCAGCATGTCAGTAATCAACCGCGTATAAGCATGCATAAGAAAGAAGAAGACGGTATGAATCATGGGGGACACACACACACGTACCCTGATAGAAAGACTGAAAGTCAAAAAGTGGCCGCAGAGGCCGAGCTCCACTGAGCTCTATATACATTTCTCAGCCAAAATACCTTTTTCATAACTTAAAAAAATTTGAAAAATATATTTCATATAGACATATACTTAAAGTATATGTGTATAAATTTTCATAAACATATGTATTCATATGTGATGTATACAAAAAAGACAAATACACAAATTGAAATAGGCTTTTTCTTTGTTGTATTTGTGTCAGATTTTTGTCTTTTTTATGTAGCATTCAAATGATCAAATTAGTTACTGAAAATTTATACATACTTAAAGAACATGCATATGTATTTGTACAAAAAAAATTGGCATTTTTTGAAACTTTTAAATATATTTTGATTTTTTTTAGTAAAACGGGCTTCCTGGAGCCCGGTCTCTGCGACGTCTCACTCGACTGAAAGTTCAGTATCCACAAACACGAGGGACACACACGCACAATTATCCCTGGAGGCCCGCGCTTTCATGTCGACCCGGCCGGCTCTATCGTGTCCACTGAACCACGGACCAATCGATGGATGGACGACCCCGGCCACGGTAATTATCGGCTCCGGATCCCCCGAAATCCAAGGGGGAACAGAAGGAAAACGGCCGGTGAACCTAGTCCCAAACACAGGACCATCTCTGATCTTGACGGCGAGGCGTATGGCCTCCTCTGGTGCCGTGACCGGATCCGTCCGTCTTTTTAACTGTCACTAGCTTGGCTTAGACAGGATGGAAAGGAAGGTGTTAAGCGTGACAGGCTCAATGATCCCCGGTAGCGGTGTCGCCTTGGATGATCCCCGGCTCAATCTCCGGTGTCCAACTCAACCTGATCTTCCATCCGAATGGATCAAGGATCACAAGTCAAATCGTTTCGGAATTGAGCCAAACTTGCAGGAATAGCCATCGTTGCCTCACTTGCTGAGCCAGGAATTCGTACATAAAAGGGCCAAAACTATGTACTCCCTCCGTCCATGAATAAGTATACATCTAGCTTTTGTCTTAAGTCAAAGTTTTAAAATTTTGACCACCTTTTCAAGAAAAAGTAGAAACATTTATGGCACCAAACTAGTGTCACTAGATTCGTTTTGAAATGAACTTTGATAATATATTAATTTGATGTTATATATGTTACGACTATTTGCTATAAAGTTGGTCAAAATTTTAAAACTTTGACTTAGAACAAAAGCTACATGTACACTTATTCACGGACGGAGGGAGTAAACGTTAGGACAAGGATGAGCACTGCATTTATTGGGGCAGACCGGCGAAACAACGTGAAGAAGTCCGAAGAAGTGTGGCCACAAGCCCACAACTGGTGTGGAGCTGGCTTCCAATCTTCATCCTTTTCCTTGTCGAAAAGAACCTCGAGGCTTTAGGACGTCAACAATTGCTGTGGGATCCGGCTGCTACGCTGCATACCTTGGTCTCTTTTATCCGTGGATTACTCAACATAAGTCGTTAATCTCGTTTCCGCCACTTCTTGCGTGTTTTGCATGGCAACTTCAACAGATACCGTGGATTCATTCGTCTTGTGTGTACGCTGTCTGCTGTGGTTCATAGTTCTCACACGTGAGCTGAATAAGGAACACGCCTACAATGCTGCACATGTTAACGAAAGATTGATATGATATCAACACATGATTGTAAACAATGGCGCAACGTGTGCGGCGTACCAACGTGCGAAACGAATCCAACACATATACCTGCTCCCGCCGTGTCACTTCGAACCAGAATATAGCTGTCGTCATGATTCCTATTTCAGTTTAGAACGCACTGGACAGAGCAAATGAAGCAGCATCAAGGCACCCCAAGTACGTCAGATATGGTTACACCTTCGGGATTGATCCATTTGTTTACATTTTGAACGACAACACAAAACGAAATGGTTTTCAAATAGTAGCTCTGTACCCTACTCTGCAAGTTATCTGATCTCACGGAACGAAATGGTGCAAACGAAGACCCAGTGCACTGCCACGAAGATGATATTAGTGCTCCTTCCTAACATCCATTTGAAGCTAAATTCCAGCTTCCAAGTCAGCCACCAGGGGGCAGGGCCAGGCGTGTAGTTGTTAAAAGATATCGTGGCAAATCTCCAAAAGTGAGAGACCTAGTATCCACTCCAAACCTAGTGTATTTACAGATCCAAATCACCAGATAATTACAGCCCCGATCATGTTAAAAGCTCCAAGCAAAAACTGCAAAGGTCCTCCTCAACGTCAGCCCATCACTTCACACCACCTCGATTTGCTTCACACCACTGCCTTTCTTCCCATCATCAGCTGCACAACATAGAAGTCATGTGAGGGGGCACGATCAACAGAGGAGAACATACGCAAGAATAGTTTTTTGCAACAACAAAATAGGACATGCGAGGACAGTGGGTCAAGCCTAGGTAAGAAAAGGAAGCACAGGATGTGAAACATACCCTCTTTCTTCCCTGGGCAGCAGCAAGAGAACATCTCTAAGAACGGACGGTCTGGAACAGGGATAAGCTTTCCCACGAGTGCCAACGGCCAGCTGAACAAACAAGAGGAAGATCCCATCAGCTGAAGTTTCAAACAGGGGTACAAAGATATACACCCTCCGTTCCTAAATATAAGTCGTTGGGGGAGTGTAAAATGAACTCCCCCGACGACTTATATTTCGGAGCAGAGGTAATAGTATATATGTTCTGTTTCATCATATCATAAACCAAATAAACTTGTACCTGATAAAAGCAAGACCTATGGACACCAACCACGGCTGCCAGCTCAACCTGACTGTTGTCGTGAACTTGCCAAGGAACTCGATGATAAGCACCTGCACATACATGAATGAGCAAGTGACATTAGCAAAACCTAGATCACTTCACGTGGCATACAGAACCCGCACAATAACTACTTCTGCGCCCTTCTCTTACCTGGAGCACAACCGTTATTGCGATAATGGCAATGAAGAGTTTGTTCCCTGCAATACCCTTGAAAATATTCAGCTCATCTGGTTTCCGAGCGTTGAACTCACTGAACACCTGCAGAAGACAAGATTGTGGGTTATGTTTAGTTTAACCCCACCACATCAACTGTACGTATTTCTGAGTCAGACTAGAGCAAAAGCCAATGACTCACTTGGCAGAGAACAAATGTGTTGAATATGAAGGTATTTTTCAGAATTTCAGCATGCGCTGGGTTGTCATGTTCCAACCGTAGAAGGCTCACGCCCTTGAAGGTGAGAGTAAGGAGGATTGCAACTTGATAGAAAGCCTGAATAAACAATACGTTAGGCAGCAGAATGGCCACAGATATGAAGAGTAAAGTGAAGTGCATATATAGCATACCATTATGAGCAAGTTTCTCCACATGATATTTGTTATCAAAGGCTCCCTGCAAACAACAAGGTTGGGACATATTCAGCATGCAGAAAGCAAACTATGTTGGCACTTAATTGCAGAATGGAAGATATTGGCAAATCACTTCCAATCCATGAAGTTTGCAAGATAAGCGAGCTTAAATTATGCCGAAACAAAGTAAGATATTTGAGCAACAAAAGCACAAGAGAACAAACCTCCGCCCAACTGGTGGTCTCTGCATAAGATGGTTGTTTGGTGGCTCAGTCGCCAATGCAAGCGCTCCCAGCGTGTCCATGATTAGATTAACCCAGAGCAACTGTAAACAAGGGAGGCAAAAGCATATTACAGAAACTGGAATGAGCAATTCATGTATCTTATATCAGGTTCAGAATACCAGCATAAAGAAAATACCCTTAAACAAACTACAGTGAGACGTAAAAATACACAACCCACAATTGAACTTTACACAATATATCTTGAGAAAAACTTTGTCCAGTGATCTGGAAGTTTCCAGGCACAACATATTTAAGAATTCGAACCTGGACAGCATTCAGTGGCACGTCACCAGAACTGACAGCAGAAACTACATTAATTATCAAGGCTGCAACATTGACAGTCAGCTGGAACTGAATGAATTTCTGAATGTTTGCATAAACTGAACGTCCCCATCTGACAACCTAAATCCAGAAACAAATATCAGATGTCACCATAGAGAATACAATTTCTGCTAAAGCAGTTAATAAGAGGACACAATATACATACCCTCACGAGTGTCGCAAAATTGTCATCCAGGATAATAATATCAGAACTCTCCTTGGCAACTTCAGTTCCCTGGATGCCCATCGAGAGACCAATGTCGGCCTATAAATTCAAAATTGTGTAAGTACTACCGGATAGTGGTTCTTGAACATGTCCTGAAGATAGCTTCAACAGCTTGATGCAAAACAAAATGAAGAATAGCAATTCACAAACCTCATGCAGTGCTGGGGCATCGTTCGTGCCATCACCAGTTACAGCAACAACATGACCTTTGTTTCTGAGTGCCTTAACAAGTAGAAGTTTATCGTTTGGTGAAGACCTCCCCATAACCTATAACAATGTATAGAGTACACTCAATGCAAGGGCAAAGTAGAAATGATATGCAAAACTTAAAGCAATTGGTATAAACTAAACATACGGAAACATCAAATTAAGGCAAAATAGCATAATAGTTTTAATCATGGGGAAACAAAACTTTGTTCACTCATGCCAAGAACTGTGTTCTATATTTCTGCATATCTAACAGTTTAGCACATGATGGGGGGCATAGACGAAATCAAAACAACATAAACCCAGAACAAAAAAATGGATACCAGGAGATTTAGGTAATTAGAAAGTGTGCGTCAAACAAAAGTTTGGTTGATTCCTACAACACTGATGGCAAATCATTTCTACTACTGCAACACAGCAGTTGATCATTCTGTTGGCTTTTGGTCTCATACATCACACTTCCCAGGTTCATGTACGCAGGGAACAAGAAATCACAGAAACAAGCACTGTAGTTTCTTACAAGGTTGTAATCTACTTATAGGTTTTATCCACTGAAATCAACAAGATGCAAGCAATTGAGGGGAATAAACATACAGAGATTTTGTCGGCGACTTCCTCCCTTTCCAAATCTGACAACTCCCGGAAGGTCTTCCCTTCAATGATGGTTGGCTCTGATACGTTAGGATCAGTAAGAATACCACATTCCAAGGCAATCGCTCTGGCAGTTTGAAGATTATCTCCAGTGACCATGCGGACCTAGACATTCAAAAATTAAACTCAATACAAAGAAACACTTGGCTAACAAAGCTAGTACAAAACAAAGTTATGGAGCTCATCCAAATGAAGACCGTCTATTCTTCATGGTATACAGTTACTAAGATATGGCAGAAACTAGTGTACTGTCACTGACTCGCACAAGAATATAAGAAATACCTTAATGCCAGCTGCGGCACACAAGCGAATAGAATCTTGAACTCCTGGGCGGCAGGGATCCTGCAAAGTGAATTGGTTGTAAATTCTTGCAAACCAATGAAGGTCTAAATGGTTCATGACTTATAAAGGAGAATGGCCTCATGCAAGTTATACATATGTTTGTATCGCCTACAGATTTGGTAGTAGCCCATGCTTCTTGTGCATGCAAAATTTCAATAAATGTTACAAAAAACATTAGGCAAGAAATATAAGGTAATGATCTCATGCATGTGGAGAAAATGTTATTATCACTAGAAATGTTATTAGTGTTACTAGTACAGGCTTCTGCATTACTACCATCAAAGTTAGGAACAATCCTGATGGTTCTGTGTCTAAAGAGCAGCTAACAGATGTCCAGCAGTATCTCTTTTTCTATAGCTTTTACTCATGATTTTAGCATGTACTTGTTTGAGATATGGGTAGTACTTATCCAGACGAACAGTTTAGTGGAAACAAATTGGATACAGAGGGTCTGAGGGAGAGAGACAGAGAGAGCAATGCCAGTAGAACTAGTAATATGCATGTATGCAAACACACACAATGACAGAACCAGTAATATGCACATACGCAAACGCAAACAATGACACGAGTCCCAACCACTAATCAAGGAGTGATAAGCTATCGAAATAATAATACCCCATTAATAGTCATGGCTCATAGTTCAAAATGCAGGATTGCTGCTTACCTTTATTCCCACGATCCCAAGCATAATCAGGTTATCCTCAGGTAATACCCAGTCAGCCCTCTGGTCCTCCTTTGGAACATCACTCATCTCACAAGGCCTGTACGCAAAGGCGACGCAGCGAAGGCTAGCAACAGCCATGTCTTCAATGAATTTCTTGAACTCACCAACCTTAAACAGTAATTAGCTGGTTAGTTAGTTGCAACCATACTGTACTTAAGCAAATGATGGGAATTTGAAGTTTACTTTCTCAGGGGTCATTGATTGCTTTGAACCATCCGTGTCAATCCAACCAGTGCATGACTCTAAAATAAGTTCAGCAGCTCCTTTCCAGTATACGTGAACCTCAGAGTCACCCTCCAGAAAGAAAGAAAAAGGCATTACTTGAAGAGGTCGGAGAGAACACAATAGCAGCCAATTGAGCAGATATTAATTGAGATCTATAACTCTCTTGATATTAATTTCTCAACAGAAAAATATGTTCAATCTTTTAAGGAAGCAGGAAAGATGTACATCGTTAGTCATAATTGTGAGTAATGATGATAAGGAATACAATTAACCTGTTCCCACAGCCCACTGAGTGTGGAATACAGTGTGAAACAAATATAACAAATGAAGGGTACTGACATAGAATCATAGAAATGGTACAATTTCATCAGCTGAAACCATTAGCAGTACAACCATCAAGACATAACCATAGGATGGACGGAGATGCTATTCAGCCTATTATAGCAAAGTAAATTCAGCGATGGTTCACTGAAAGTACAATCAATTTTTTTTGCAAGATATGTCATGCAAAGTTACCAAACAAGGAATTTTGCTGAGGCCAAGAGAACCATAAATCCCCCATAATAAAAAAAATTAAGGAAATTGTCACTGCTACAGATAAAAATGAATTACCACTTGGACTGCGACGCCGCCTCGCTTTTTTTCTGAATTGAATGGGAAGACTTGAAGAATGGAGGATTTCGATCTTGTTTCACTGAATTTCATACCAAGCTGTTGAATATACAGATCATGGTTACCAAGCAGGAGACACAGAGAATATAGGTTGACACTACTATGAGAAGCTATACCTGCAACCCCCAAGACAGTATAGCCTTTTCAGTCGGTGATCCAGTCACCTCTGGAGCTTGACCACCCTGTGACAGTGAACAAAAGTCAGTAGCCACACAGCTGAACCATAACATGTTAAAAGGAAGAAACACATGTTCAGCTTCATGGACAAAAAAGTGCATGTGGCGTAAATTAAGTATAGCCTCACCTCAGGCTCGAATATACTTCCGGATGTATTCTGAGCAATTCCTTCAATAATCATTGTTGATACAGCAGCAGATAGCTTCTGAGTGTTATCTGGAGGATCCATCTTCTCTCCACCAAAGTATGCCTCAACAACAGTCATCTTAATAGTGACAATGAAGAAATTGGAAAGGAGTCAAGGCCCAAGCATATTTGAGAAATCATGAATCCTACATGGAATTTCCATGTATTAAAACAAGGACAATACTAAAAAGAAATAGCTTTCCACCTGATTTAAAGTTAATGTTCCAGTCTTGTCACTGCAAATTGTTGTTGCAGAACCCATTGTCTCACATGCCGAAAGTCTCCTGACCTATAACATATGGTTGAGAGAATGCATGAGACGGGCTGTTACTACAAGTAACACAACACAAGCAAGCAATAGCAACATACCAGAGCTTTATCCCTCATCATTTTGCGCATCGAAAAGGCGAGCCTGACAAAAATATGCAGTGTGATTGATCAAGTGATTGCTAGCATGCTACAAGAAAATTACGCATTAAATTTATGCTTACGTCAATGTGACAGCCAATGGTAGTCCTTCGGGAACAGCCACAACCACAATTGTGACCTAATTACATCCCAAGATGATAAGTTGACAGAAATTGTAAAAAGAAAATCAGCAGCGATGAGTAAATTGAAAACCTACCGCCACTGTGAAGATTTTAACTACTCCACGTATTGTCTCACCAACACCCATCTTTCCTTTCACATATTGCGGAGTGCCATCCGGATTGTACGTATGCCCAGTGAAATACCTAGAAGAAAACAAGGTGACAGAAATAAGCCACAAAGCTAGTTGACCAAATTAAACTATGCATCAATATACCTAGAAGAAAACAACGTGACAGAAATAAGCCACAGGGATAGTTGGCCAAAATAAACTATACATTAATATACCTGGCCAAGAGGACAACGAGAACAACAACAGCAACAGAAAGTCCAATTATTCCAATGAAGGTAGCAACACCATTCAAGCGAACCTACTCCAGAACAAATAAGATCATGCCAATTCATACGATCAAACAAACATGTCAACACATGGAGTCATGCGTAGGCTAATAACAAGTACAGGATCAAACCTGTAGTGGTGTTTCTTCACCAGAGTCTTCAGATATGCTCGCCATTAACAAACCCCACTCGGTGTTAATACCAACAGCGGTCACCTGCGTAACATACAGTAGAGTCCCCATGATCAATGATCTATTGCAATGCATACCTCACTAGCATGCCCACTGTCATGACCATATATATTAATCAAAATATCTAGTACCACATACATATGTCACGATACCTTCTCATTTTTTCAGGAAGTAAAATGGTTTCAAGCAAGATCCAATTAATAACTTAAATCTATTATGTCCCACAGGAAAAACATAAATTGAGGTTACTGCACTTCCAAGTTCACATCACTACAACAACAACAACAACAACAAAGCCTTTAGTCCCAAACAAGTTGGGGTAGGCTAGAGGTGAAACCCATAAGATCTCGCAACCAACTCATGGCTCTGGCACATGGATAGCAAGTTTCCACGCACCCCCGTCCATAGCTAGCTCTTTGGTGATACTCCAATCCTTCAGGTCTCTCTTAACGGACTCCTCCCAAGTTCACATCACTAAGTACAGACATTTTCAGAAGCTGAAAGTAGACATTTTCTCCATTTGGTAGGCACAGATAGACTCACCAGCATTGTACCATAGCCGTCGGCAACTTTGCAACCGGACATCATAAACGGTGACTTCTGGTCTTTGTTTACCTTCAATTAACAACCAGCTTGCAGTGTCAGCTTAGGACTTCACCTAAACTAGTTCCAAAAGGCAAAAAACGCGTATGAAAGTAGCTCACTATTTTGCTTTCGCCAGTCATGCTCGATTCATCTATGGAGAAGGAGTGACCACTAATAAGGACTCCATCAGCAGGTACCTGACACAGAAATTTGATTAGGACCTTGTATTTCTAAACTGCTTGCAGCCAAAATAAAGATCAATTGCATTCGTACCTGGTCACCAATCTTGAGGGGCACCACATCTCCAACAACCAAATCAAAAATTGATACCTTGATTCGCCTTCCACCTCTCACAACCTGAATGAGAACATCTGAGACATTATTTGGGAAGAATAAACAATTTATAACAAGATGAGTCTAAAATTTTAACCTCCAATTGAATGTTCTGTTTCTCCTCATTCAAGTTTTGGAACTGCAACGATTGCTTGTAGTCACTGGTAGCTGGACAACATTGTGAGACGTTAATAATAAATGCCAAGTAACATGTCTAAGATAAGTTTCAGGAATACATGATGTGACTGCAACACTTTACACTTTTTATTTTCTTATTCGGCACTGATCTATATTGTCCAAGGAATTTAGACGCTGACAGTGCAAGTTAAAGGACAGACTAAACGTTGATATTATTATAATTGCTCACAGAAATAACCAGAAACAGGAAACATGGTTGTGGTGGCATACCTGTAACAAAAATAACAAGGAGTACAGCAAAACCAATGCTGGCCCCATCATACCACCCTTCTTTTATCCCCTAGAAACCAGAAAAAGTTGTAATGGGAGTCATACACTCATATAACCAGAAACACAAATGGTGATGAAATATCTAGTTAATGGTAACCAGCTGAGCAAAGAGAAAAATCTAAATGAAAATAAGTTACAAGTACGGTTTTGCTTCCATACTATAAGTCATGAAAATTGCATACAGTACAAGGCATGATGCTGGAGCAACATGCTAAAGAACAGATGAACTAATGATGCAACATATTTTGGTTTCAAGCTACAAGTCATGAAAATTGCAAACAGTATGAGGAATGATGCTGGATCAACATGCAGAGGTAAACAACAGATGAACTAAAGATCCAACACACACCTCTGTATATATGCCCAAGGCCAATGAAACCGCAGCGGCGACCATGAGGATGATGAGTGTCAAATCTTTACAAGCATCCCACACAAAGGCCTAAATAACAGTGAGAAGACACCAAGAGTGAGCCTCCAGGACAGAAGACAGCAATTGCCATACTAATATAAGAGAACAATCTCATACCAAAAAGCTTCTTCCTTTCTTGCGAGGGTATGTGTTCGACCCGAATGCATTCTTTCTCGCATCAATATCAGACTCTTCTCCACTGATCCCCTTGTCAGTATCTGTCTTTAGCATATTTGCTAGCCCTGAAATCTGTAGGGAAGGTTACACGACGCAAACTATGACAGAAAAGTGTGAAGCACACTGACAACAGAATTAGCTCACCCCTTCATACTGCTGTAGAGCAGAGTAGTTATGATCTCTGGTCAGTGCTGTAAGCTGATCTTCTTTAATTCCAAAGCCAAGAGCACCATCGGCATGAGCTTCTGCAAAAATCATCATCCAAGAAATCCTATCAGAATTTCATGAAACTGATCTGTACATCCCATCATTATAGTCTGAATTCAGTCCGAATTCAGATGACCACTATCGAATAATACATTACATATTAGCAAGTTCCTACAAAGCATTAATAAATTGTCTGCTTATAGAATGCTCAAAAGAGCAAACCCAAACGACAGTTGTACAGAGCACAGGAAGGACTGGTAAGTGGGTAGGTGAGAAAGGAAATTACCTGGTGCGTCCTTTGTAGTCGTACCGACTCGAGCTGCTTCTTTGAAACGGAATGCGGCCTAAAGAAGGAAATAAGAAAAAAATCAGCATAAATCAACTAATCAGCTAAATGAAACAAAGAGAAAACATGACGATGCAATACCCTGATAACATGAGCTTGTGCACGAATTTTTCTTATGACTTCCTCCTTTTGCGCCTCTTTTTTCAAGTCCAATGTGTACCTGAATCGCCTTGATGCATTCAGGACAAGAGCTGCTTGCTGCAGTGGACAAAATCAAAGGGATTATATTCAGAACAGTCTAAAAGATCAGCACTCAATCAACAGCAGTAAGAATCAATGTGTCCAGCCTCCTAAGAAAAGAAGCTCCTGTTGCTGACAGCACCCAGCAAAGAGCACATTGCGCTAGCAATGGCTTAAATCTTGGCATAGTATTTCATCAAGAGAAAGAGACGCATTAGAGTTAAATAAAAGGTTGCGTCACCAGCACAAACTTTGTGCAGCATACTGCAAAATTAAACTACAGACTAAACATTGTGTCAGAAACTCCAAGTTTGAAGGAGACCCAATACAATTATATTATCGGACACAACTATAAATTTGCCATCTCCACTCCTTGAAGTTGTTAGTTAGATGCAAACACAATACTCCCGTGCAAAAGATTTATTTTCAAAATAACTAAAATTGCTGGCAGCCCTAATGGCCAGCAACCACTTGTGCACGTGGCTGCAAGGGCCCCGGGTGGGGATCAAACCAACCTACAACCACATATTTCAACAAGTTCCAGCTAATATTTCCTGTTCTAATAAAACTTCTGAATGAGATCCGACAGTTGCGGGCCACCGGTCCCGAATATAATAGAGCTTTATGAAAAGACAATCGCAAAGCAAATCTGGAGGAATAGCACATGATAACAACAGTGTATATACGGAATTGCGAACATTGTGAATTCGGGCATGTTTGCAAAAAGCTCAAGGACTGCTTGCCGACATGGATGACGGAAATGTAGCCACTCCGCACAGAAAATTAAATACTACTTCATCTGCAGCAGTCTCGGACCATACCGGTGAGTCAAGCCTAGGTATGACTATTATCAAATACAAGACGTCAGAACAATACTACTAATCTGCGGGAATACTCCCGAGACTAGCACGTCGGCAAGCACTGCCACGGTTCGACGCGTGGCTGCTGCTCCACTCCACCAATTCAGAATATTATAATGCGCATTCGTCTTCAGGGTTCTAAGGAATCGGCAGTATTCGGAAGAAAAATGCAAAAGCGAAGCGTATCTCAGAGAAAGCGAAGGACAGCCCAAATCTAACGCAACTTCACAGCCGGCGTCAAAGGCGACAGAACAATTCGAAATCATTGAGGGCACAGAGCAAAGCCAGTGGAAGCGCGAATCAATTCCGAAACAGGCAAGAGAAGCCACACTGAATCAAACCCAAACAAATGGCTCGGTGGGCTCTGCGCACGCGAAATCGAATCGTAGAACAAAGCGGCCAACTGAAGAAATCCACTCGGTGGAAGGGGATATTTATCTCTTAAAATAGAATTAAAGGGGAAATGGAAGCTAGCGAGTCCTGAATCTGAAGGCAAGCACGGATGCCAAAAGGGAAAAAATAGCATGGGAATGGAAGCGTCGGAAGGAGAAAACCCCACTCTCGCCTCCCAAACAAGCATCCAAAGCGGGGAAATCCACCTAACCATGTACAAATTCAGGCCCGACTCCGGAATGCCGGGGCAAAACCGCGTGATTCTGAACCCTAAACTCAACTAGCTTGCCTCTGAAAAAACAGAAACCCGCGATATATTTGGAATTCAAAAACCCTAGGCGCGGCGGCATGGAATCCTAGAAAAACTCCGCAAATCTGCTGGAGGAAACGAGCGGCAGAAAACCCCGAGTTCCCAGAACGAGCGAGCACTCGAGCAAACCACCACCCAAAACTCGCCGCCGCGCGCTCTCAGGAGTCGAGACATGCGAGGAAAAAAAACAGCTAGCGAAGGAGGAGCGGCGCGGCTCACCCGCCACTTTTTGAGGCGCTCGACGGGCGCGCCCTTGCCGGGGATGTCGAAGGGGTCGCCGCCGCCCGCGCTGCCCCAGCTGCCGCTCCGCCGCGTCTTGCTGGCGCCGCCGCCCGACGAGGACGACTCCATCCGCTCCTCCTACTCCTCACCCCGCAGGCCCCGGCGCGTGGATATTTCCCGGCGAGCGGTGGATTGGGGGAGAGGGTTTTTGTGAGGGGGAGGGCGTCGCTGCCGAGTTCTCTCTCTCTCTCCGCTGCCGTTGCCAGGCACCAGCACTACCGTCCACAGTAGGTATCACGCGGGGGCCGTGCCCCAGCCTTTTATGGGAGCGGCGGGGAGGGAGGGCGCGTGGTGGGGACAAGCCACGTTGTCCGCCTGTCTCCCCTCCCCGCTTCTACTGCTTGAATTTTTAACGCACGGCCTCGTCGCCACGTACAGGAGAGTGTCTCTAGTTGCGACGCGTGTATTTATCCGGTGGCCCCGATTTGCCTCGTAAAACGGTGTCAGCCAGAAGATCTGTCTTTTAAAAAATGGAAAATGAGATAGTATGGATGACTGGTATGCACATAATAGAAAACTAAACATACCGTTGATTCACTGGCTTTCTATAGTAGTGGATCGGAGCCTTCCATCTTCCTCAATATGGATGTATGCTTTAATATTTGGGATGGTGTGTAAAAAACAGAGAGATGGCTACACATTCCCATAAACAACAACAACTACCATTGATTAATATACATCTTTATCGAAAGGGTCCCTTGACTGTATCCTCTCTCCTCTGCCCTGCTCGTAAGACAAGACGATGGTGACTTCCCCACGATGAATGAAGGTTCTCTCGGCCTTGTCTCTCTCCTGGCGGTGTGCCTATCATCATCAAAAGGCGTGTGGAGGTGTATTTTTAACGGATCTTCCTATATTTGGTCGGAGGTGGATCTGTTCGGAACTAGTCTTCATTCGTCCACGCTTATGTGTCTTTAGCCTGGATCCTATTGATCTACGCTTTTCTTCATCGACGACGGTTGTTGTTTTGTTGCGTTGGTCGTATAAGGCGTTAGCGAGATGACTTTTCGAGTGTTTACTACAAGAAGTTCTGTTCGACTCCGGTGACGGATGGGCAATGACGGCGGCGTGCGTTCAACCGCTTCAGTGCTTGTACTCGTCGCTAATTGGTCTATGAATCTAGATGTACTTTTTATTATTTCACGTGCTCGTTGCACAAACATGACTAAAGATGAATAGATTGAAAATTTCCCCGTAAAAAGGGAGAAAAGGGTCACCCACTCCATATTTATTAAAAATGAGGCAAGCAACAAAACTGTTCACAACGCTCGAGCTAAGCCGGAGTAGCTGAGCCAGAAAAGGTTAAAAACATCCAGCACATGAACGAAGGAAATTTCATCAACAAAGCTAATTTTACATAGACATCAACCTTAGCTAGAATGAGCACTCAAATAGAAGCTCTGCTGATCGGTCCTTGCGCCCATCTTATTCTTCATCTCCATGCGAACCTCAGGAGCTCTTCTCTTCTTCGATCTAGTAGAAGCAGGCATTCTTTCATTAAGCTTGATTGACTATCCAAGCACTGATCTTCCATCGATGCAATAACACACCTGTTTTCCACAAAAGAATCTGTATATCATTCCACACAGCTCCCTGAAAACATAATCATTTGGCATAGTCCATATAAGCCATGCAATACAGGCCATACCAACAACATATTAAGTGTCTTTTTTAGTAATGGACCATAGTGGCTATATCTTCACGGTTGTATCTAAACGTACTGTAATAATTAAATATTTATAGGCTTACCAAAACAGATTAGGGCATCATAATTGTAAACAAACATAGCACATCCAGGAGCTCTAGCAATTTCAATTTCTTTAGAATACCAATTTCAAATTTATATGCCATATAACAATCTATAATGTGACTAATGAGTTGTCAAACTCAATATATGATCTTCAACCCTCTATACTCATTCTCTTTTTATAACCCGAGGAGGATAGTTTACTTGTATTGATTGAATGAGTGTTGAGTGCCGACAACAAAAACAAACACAAATTATAAAATGTTGGTCTAATTTGTAAAAGAAGTACTAAAAGAATAATAAAAATACAAGGGCCATACAACGGTCTACTCTTCGAGCTAACAAATTGCTTTGTCAATTATACGATATTGAGTATATTTTTTTTCTAAAACAACATTGTAATGTAGATTTTATGCAAGTGAGAAACTAAAAATATACTTAATGTTCTTTCGGCACAAATGCATAAAGAGAGAGAGAAAAAAAGAGGCCATTCACATTGGACTAGCTCTATGGCAACATCTAGCTTACCTACCGCAAACCCTATCATCATGGAGAATAACTCACCACCCAAGTGACACGTGATCTAGTAAAGGGCACAAGATTCCAAGACAACGTCTTCAAGAAAGAATCGCCGTCCAAGATGAACCGTAGTTTGTCCAACAACAAGTTCAAACATAGAGTTGCCACCCCCAAACCAAAATTGTAAGTTATCATCTTCAGCAAGGAACAAGGTGCCGACGGCGACAATGTCCATCCAAGATAGATCATGGGTTTTCACCACCAAAGGAATGCATCCTTGATGTCAATGCTGAGATCTGTCGTCATAGGCGTATTTCAGCTCAGGGCTGTTTGGGACGGGCGGTCTTTCCTCCGCCTTCTTTTGAATCGAGCGTTGCATTGTCGACAACATCCCCCCTGCTCCGAGATGTTGCGCTCCCGTGCAAGCACTAGTACGGATCGCCCGACGTTCCCCGTACAAAAGAGCTCGCCAAAAGTGAAACGGGCGTGCGCGCGCGGCGCGTAGCATATATTCCCTGACCCGAGCGAGATCGGAAGATGGACGCGTGAAGCCCGCGTGTAGGCTACATCGAAGCTCTGGACCTCTGGTGGTCGACAGTCGACACCGAGAATCAATGGCACGGACCGTGCGACCCGCCGATGACACATGCGTGTCACCCTACTTTGCGTGGATCCAACAGGGAGTTTACAGACACGCCCGTGAAAGGTGCAGCACTATTGGGATAACGACGCGTTCGTTCTGCCACCGGTTTGCGGGAACGGCGGGTTTGCACGCACTAATCCATCGTCGGATCGAATAACTTGCGCCTGTTTCCCCGGCCGGCCCTCGCCATGATACCCGTGGACGTGTTGCCCCGCTGCTTCATCACTGATCTGAAGGCCACTGATAGTCTTTGTTAACCTCCTCCGCTGCTAATCTAATCTATTCGCGCCACTAGCTATAGCTAGCTTCCCGCTGCCGCCACAGCGCTGGACCTGGACTGGATCCAATCCAACCGCCCGATCCAATCATGAACCGTCGAGTCAAAGAATCGATCATGGTCCACGGGCGACACGGGGTTTAGGCTGGCTGGCCATGTGGCCTCTCGTAGCCTCGCGAGCAAGCCGTCTACTGTCCAAAGCAGAATGAAGCATCCATGCATGCAGGCCTAACGTAACGGTGCTACCGATCCCAGGCATATATTCTCCGTCCACGAGGCGGAGCAACGAGAACGTGGTCTGCTCTCCTCTCTCCATGGACCTGGATCGTCGTAGGAATTATGTGTGGGCTGGCTCCAACCTCCAGCGCCAACAGGTAGGCACGTACGTACTCCCTCCGTTTCGAATTACTTGTTTTGGATTTGTCTAGATATGGATGTATCTAGACTCATTTTAGTGCTAGATACTTCCATATCTAAACAAATCTAAGACAAGTAATTTGGAACGAAGAGAGTACGAGTACGTGCTCCTTCTCTTCTCGCTTCCGAAGGGCTCGCTGCTGGCATTCCTCCTCGAGCAGATCATACCCTCGCGCGCGCTTTACACCGAAGAGAGACAAGACGTAGAAACTGAACTTGATTAGCAGTGACATTTTTTAAACGAATATTGGCACTTTACACGTACGGCCAAGCCCAGAAGCTACTAAAACTGATTGATTAAGCCGCGTCGATATGAGCTCGAGAGAGAAAGTAATTAAAGGTCGCACGGAATCGCAACAGCAACTCGCAAGTACTCCCACTTTGTCTATTTTTCTCCTCCATCTGCTACTTTCTTTCGATGCCACCTGTAGGAAGGGCATGCATGACAGCATGAGCGCGGTACTTGCAAGGAAAGTGTGCATGCGAGTTCATCTCTTTCGCCGGCCGTTGCGTCCACCTCCCTCCCAGTCCCGGCACGGGGCAAAGCTAAACCAAAGAGCCTCGTCTTGAGAAAAGTCGGCAACAAAAGGGAGGCAAAGCACAAACCAAGCGTACGGGGAAGGGAGAAGTAGATGGCCAGATGCGGTCATGGACACCCTGAAATGGGCCGTGGTAGCTGCAACGGACCGAAAGCTCGGAGCTGGTTTGACCTCATATATCAAAGGGGCAGATCGCATGCCGATCGCTCGGCTTGGCACGCAAGGAAGGAAGAACCCCATGCCGAAGCAATGCACCTATAGGCCTGTTGATGATGATGAGATCATCCAATCCGCGTCCAACAAGCTCTGTATTAAGAAAAAGGGTTTCCCCCGCTTTGTATTTCAGAAAACTAGAGTTTACTTGTGAATTTGCGTCTCAAACAAGATGGTGTACGCATGCCGGCTTGGAACGTAAGCAAGGAAGAACTCTCTGCTGAAGCAATGTACCTATAGGCTTGTTGAGACTGTCCATTTGTCAACGAGATGGTGGTGTATTTTAGGGAATCAAGGAGTACTTTGTTCGAGTTTCTTAAGCAACTATCCAATTCATGAAATAAATCATACAATATGTTTATTCCAACCAGATCCTGAACTTTGAAGTTGCCTTTAAAGTTGGTTCAGATTACAAGGTGTTGTGGTTGTTGTCTTTCACTTCTAGTTAGATGATGGTTTTCCTATAACACGTAGCAGAAACTGGCAAAAAAACTTGCTAGGTGGTCGCTCCTCTTTATGCCTTCCACACTGCTTTATCTTTATTTTTTGTGCTTTGGTTGATTTGTACTTTGATCGAACTAAAATACGTGTACTAGTTACGGATAGTGATTTTGCAATACCTTGTCATATTTTAGAGAAAAAAAAGTGGGGCAATGAATTGTTGTAGGCAATGCTACAAATAATAGTAAGTTGCAAAATGTGATTTAAAAGATGACAAATGTTTTTTAGTGGGAAACAAATGATCCAATATTTGGTGGTATTTCATTTATACTTTCACACCCTTATTGATTTAGTTTTAGAAATATACATTAAAAAAAGATCCCCTTCTCAACCTCAATCTTATAGGACAGCTATGTCCCCTCAAAGTTTCAAAAATAATGCAAGTAATTCACAAGCTATAGTAATCCAGGGAGTATTTAATAAGAGTACTCAAGGATACTGTTTTTTTTCTCAGAGTCTATCAATAAGGCAAAAACTTACTAGAGAATCATCGAGTGTTCGATTGGCAGCTTACATATGAAGTGTACATGAAACCTTATAGATGCTCGTATTCCCTATTTACCAAACATGTAAGGTTATGTTATAACTCGTCCTTCGTCCAACTTTTGTACTAAGATTAGTGGGTTGCAGGCATACCATTAATTCATGCTTATCATAGGCTATGTGGAATTTATCTTGATTTAACATTTCGGTTGGTGATGTCTTCACTGGAGGTTGGGGCTCTCTAAAATTCAAGACAACTCTATGGTGGGATAATTTACTCATGTGTGAAAATATCACCGAAAGTTGCTACGAGGTTGTTCTCTCCAAATCATATTATAAGGTTAAGTTGGACGGAACAAGAGAAATTGCATGGTGTGTGTTAGCTCATTGTACACAAGATAACTGTGCAATTTAAAAACAAATCACATGAGATTCCATGGAATGTAAAAACTCATCGGAAGTTGAAGGATTTTTGCAAGGTTAGTACACAAGAGTTAGGAAGGGTATCGTAACTCGGGATGACTTATTGTGGAAAGGATCAAATGGGAAGAAATGTTATGGATTCTGTGGTGGAGGTGAAACGAGAGAAATGTTGAATTGTACGTTTTGAGCTGAGCATTCTACGACGTGCTTTCATCATAGGAATGATCTTGTTTATGTTCATAGTGTGTATCACTTCTAGCTTTATGTGTTTATGAGTTAGAATAAGTTATGTTGTTTGAGTAGTTGTTGGATTTTGAGCCTTTTGGAAGTGTGGGAACGATGATTCCTTTAATAACAAGAAGTAAGATTGTTTTAGCCTAACTAATTCACCAATTGATTACTAGTTGAACTCATGCCATGTGATACGGATAAAACCATGAAAATAAGTGGCGTTATGGCGGGGAATAAAACTGTTCGAGCAAGTAGCAAGTGATATCTTCAGTGCTTCACTTAAATCTCTAACCGAGCTTGAAACATCCCGAATGACTCACTTTTGTTTGCCTTGCTTCTAAGTTTCCATTTTCCTCTTACTTGGTTCCTGTCACCTTTAAAGTTGGGTTAGTCACCTTTAAATTTCAAGGTGGTGTGGTTGTTGTCTTTCACCTCACAGTTAGATGACAGCTCTCTTACAATTTAGTGGAGAAAGTTAACAAGAAACATGAGGCGCTGCCTGTGGATTCTTCTTTCTATTCCTTTTCCCCACTCTTTTATTTTTGACTTTTGGATGGCTATCCTTGAAACGATCTACTTGACTCCCAATAGAAATCTGAGGGCTATCCAATTTCTTAAAACATGTGATTACGATTTGTTACATACTGCCTTTCTCCGGAATTAACAGTCGCTGAAATGAGTGTATCACAATTGTTAATTCCGGATGGAGAGAATACATATTTGCCAACTACTTTTTTTTTAGAATACATATGTGCCAACTCTGGCATAGCCGCTATCTATAACTCGTGTTAGAGTTCATTTTAAATAATTCCAAAACTTTCCTATAATTCCGTGTAAGAAAAATAGAGGTATATCATATACGGTTTTATATTTACGCCCAGGGGACATCAAGCAATATATACTCAGACCATGTAAAAAAAAATGATGTACCTCAAGCAAAAGCTAAGTCGATACTTGTACCTTCTCAACGCGTAAAGTAGGACTGGACGTGGCGATCCTTATTGGACGATCGGCTTTAAGATTCTCTATCATGCTGAAACCGCCCGAAAAGGAGTAAAAAGTTGGAGACAAATGCTGTCATCTCAGTGATCGATATCTCTTGCTGAAACCGCCCGCCCGCCCGTATGGGCTGACTCATCGATTCTCTATCTTCCTTTCTCACGGATAGCTTCTGAGACGACGGCGGCACACGGTCGACACATGGAGGAGCTGTCCTTTCTCCCCGTTTTTCTCACCCACGGGAAGGAAGTGATCCAAGCTGCTGGAAAACTCGGAGCTGGCCGGTGCTCTGGACGTGGCAGTCGGCTCGGGATCCACGGAGACACGCGCCGTCCGCGTGCAGACGCATGCAACCACCGTTGGGCGCCGGTTGTCTTCACCTGAGCCGAGCGTCTCGCAAAGGGCCAAACGAGCTCTCGGCGCATAGCATCTACAATCGGATCTCTCAAACCTATCTTATATATTCACACGGATCGACCGGTCATTGCTCGGTCATAATTTTTTAACCAGACAAGCCCTTTAAATGTCCAGACTGATCAGCAGCTGTCGTGGTTCTAACTCTGACACTGATGTAGGGAGGTGAATATGGAGAGGCTAGATCTTAGCTATTGGGAAGTTGTTACACGCGAGGTTTACGAGTTCAGGCCCTTCTTACAAGAAGTAATAGCCCTACGTCTTGGAGCCCGGAGGCGGTCGACTGGATTATGCGTGTATGGATACAGGGGTGCGAACCCTTCATACTGAGGAGGGGATGGCTTATATAGAGTTCGCCGGACCCCTCCCGCCCTCAGTAATGCATGGTTTAAGGTACATTTAAGGTTAGGCGTTTCTGGTAACGTCCCTAATAAAGTGCTATAATGATCATAAAGACTACTTAACAACCGACCGTTTGCCTGCGGAGTGACTTTAGGTCTTCTGGCAGTCGAGTGGTTGGCTTCATGGTCGAGTGATAGCTTCTTGGTCGAGTGTCTTGAACCCGTCGAGTGGGATACCTCCAAGTCGATTGAAAGGTGACTTCTCCTAGGGGTGTCCTAGGGTAGGACTCTTTGGTCAGGTCCGTGTCCCTACCCTAGGTACATGTCTTCATCATTAGCCCCCGAATGGATCGAGGTTAGAGTGGGGAAAGAGTTGGAGATCTTTCCGACTGGTTCTTCGGGCTATGTGAACGCCTCGTTTTGGGTCAATCGTCACGGATGACGTTGCCAACCTTTTTCAGTCGCCTTGATCCATTCCAGGCCTTTCGTCGAGTGAATTTCTTTGTTTGTGACATACCGAGCGCCGGCGCGATCGGGGTCTTCTGTTTTGACAAGTTGTTTTATGGCCCGCGGATGTCACGGGATTTGGATTTTGGGAAGTGCGCGGGACGGGAGCGGCCGCAGTAATCGGAAGCGATAAAGCGGAAGCTCTTCGATCCCCGCGTCGTCTTTCTGAAGGAAATATGCACTAGAGGCAATAATAAAGTTATTATTTATTTCCTTATAATCATGATAAATGTTTATTATTCATGCTAGAATTGTATTTTCCGGAAACATAATACATGTGTGAATACATAGACAAACAGAGTGTCACTAGTATGCCTCTACTTGACTAGCTCGTTAATCAAAGATGGTTATGTTTCCTAACCATGAACAATGAGTTGTTATTTGATTAACGAGGTCACATCATTAGTAGAATGATCTGATTGACATGACCCATTCCATTAGCTTAGCACCTGATCGTTTAGTATGTTGCTATTGCTTTCTTCATGACTTATACATGTTCCTATGACTATGAGATTATGCAACTCCCGTTTACCGGAGGAACACTTTGGGTACTACCAAACGTCACAACGTAAATGGGTGATTATAAAGGAGTACTACAGGTGTCTCCAATGGTCGATGTTGGGTTGGCGTATTTCGAGATTAGGATTTGTCACTCCGATTGTCGGAGAGGTATCTCTGGGCCCTCTCGGTACTACACATCACATAAGCCTTGCAAGCATTACAACTAATATGTTAGTTGTGAGATGATGTATTACGGAACGAGTAAAGAGACTTGCCGGTAACGAGATTGAACTAGGTATTGGATACCGACGATCGAATCTCGGGCAAGTAACATACCGATGACAAAGGGAACAACGTATGTTGTTATGCGGTCTGACCGATAAAAGATCTTCGTAGAATATGTAGGAGCCAATATGGGCATCCAGGTCCCGCTATTGGTTATTGACCGGAGACGTGTCTTGGTCATGTCTACATTGTTCTCGAACCCGTAGGGTCCGCACGCTTAAGGTTACGATGACAGTTATATTATGAGTTTATGCATTTTGATGTACCGAAGGTTGTTCGGAGTCCCGGATGTGATCACAGACATGACGAGGAGTCTCGAAATGGTCGAGACGTAAAGATTGATATATTGGAAGCCTATGTTTGGACATCGGAAGTGTTCCGGGTGAAATCGGGATTTTACCGGGTTACCGGGAGGTTACCGGAACCCCCCGGGAGCCATATGGGCCTTCATGGGCCTTAGTGGAAAGGAGAAAGGGGCAGCCCAAGGTGGCTGCGCCTCTTCCCCCTCCCCTAGTCCTATTAGGACTAGGAGAAGGTGGCCGGCCCCCCTCTCTCCCTTCCCCTCCGAGGAATCCTAGTTGGACTAGGATTGGGGGGAGGAATCCTACTCCCAGAGGGAGTAGGACTCTCCTGCGCCTCCCTCTATGGCCGGCCAGCCTCCCCCTCTCTACTCCTTTATATACGGAGGCAGGGGCACCTCTAAACACACAAGTTAACACAAGTTGATCCACGTGATCGATTCCTTAGCCGTGTGCGGTGCCCCCTGCCACCATATTCCTCGATTATACTGTAGCGGAGTTTAGGCGAAGCCCTGCTGCTGTAGTTCATCAAGATCATCACCACGCCGTCGTGCTGACGGAACTCTTCCCCGACACTTTGCTGGATCGGAGTCCGGGGATCGTCATCGAGCTGAACGTGTGCTCGAACTCGGAGGTGCCGTAGTTTCGGTGCTTGATCGGTTGGATCGTGAAGACGTACGACTACTTCCTCTACGTCGTGTCATCGCTTCCGCAGTCGGTCTGCGTTGGGTACGTAGACAACACTCTCCCCTCGTTGCTATGCATCACATGATCTTGCGTGTGCGTAGGAAATTTTTTGAAATTACTACGAAACCCAACAGTGGTATCAGAGCCAGGTTATTTATGTTGATGTTATATGCACGAGTAGAACACAAGTGAGTTGTGGACGATACAAGTCATACTGCCTACCAGCATGTCATACTTTGGTTCGGCGGTATTGTTGGACGAGACGACCCGGACCAACCTTACGCGTACGCTTACGCGAGACCGGTTCCCTCGACGTGCTTTGCACAGAGATGGCTTGCGGGCGACTGCCTCTCCAACTTTAGTTGAACCAAGTATGGCTACGCCCGGTCCTTGCGAAGGTTAAAACAGAGTCTATTTGACAAACTATCGTTGTGGTTTTGATGCGTAGGTGAGATTGGTTCTTACTTAAGCCCGTAGCAGCCACGTAAAACATGCAACAACAAAGTAGAGGACGTCTAACTTGTTTTTGCAGGGCATGTTGTGATGTGATATGGTCAAGGCATGATGCTGAATTTAATTGTATGAGATGATCATGTTTTGTAACCAAGTTATCGGCAACTGGCAGGAGCCATATGGTTGTCGCTTTATTGTATGCAATGCAATCGCGATGTAATGCTTTACTTTATTACTACGGTAGTGATAGTCGTGGAAGCATAAGATTGGCGAGACGACAACGATGCTACGATGGAGATCAAGGTGTCGCGCCGGTGACGATGGTGATCATGACGGTGCTTCGGAGATGGAGATCACAAGCACAAGATGATGATGGCCATATCATATCACTTATATTGATTGCATGTGATGTTTATCTTTTTATGCATCTTATCTTGCTTTGATTGACGGTAGCATTATAAGATGATCTCTCACTAAATTATCAAGAAGTTTTCTCCCTGAGTATGCACCGTTGCAAAAGTTCTTCGTGCTGAGACACCACGTGATGATCGGGTGTGATAGGCTCTACGTTCAAATACAACGGGTGCAAAACAGTTGCGCACGCAGAATACTCAGGTTAAACTTGACGAGCCTAGCATATGCAGATATGGCCTCGGAACACGGAGACCGAAAGGTCGAGCGTGAATCATATAGTAGATATGATCAACATAATGATGTTCACCGATGAAACTACTCCATCTCACGTGATGATCGGACATGGTTTAGTTGATTTGGATCACGTGATCACTTAGAGGATTAGAGGGATGTCTATC
Source organism: Triticum dicoccoides (assembly GCF_002162155.2). Lineage (NCBI taxonomy): Eukaryota > Viridiplantae > Streptophyta > Magnoliopsida > Poales > Poaceae > Triticum > Triticum dicoccoides. Next base: position 689,349,320 of record NC_041382.1, on the reverse strand, counting down.
TAAGTGGGAGTTCTTTAATAATATGATTAATTGAACTTAAAATTTATCATGAACTTAGTCCCTGATAGTATCTTGCTTGTTTATGTTGATTGTAGATAGATGGCTCGTGCTGTTGTTCCGTTAAAATTTTAATGCGTTCCTTGAGAAAGCAAAGTTGAAAGATGATGGTAGCAATTACACGGGCTGGGTCCGTAACTTGAGGATTATCCTCATTGCTGCACAGAAGAATTACATCCTGGAAGCACCGCTGGGTGCTAGGCCTGCTGCTGGAGCAACGCCAGATGTTATGAACGTCTGGCAGAGCAAAGCTGATGACTACTCGATAGTTCAGTGTGCCATGCTTTACGGCTTAGAATCGGGACTTCAACGATGTTTTGAAACGTCATGGAGCATATGAGATGTTCCAGGAGTTGAAGTTAATATTTCAAGCAAATGCCCGGATTGAGAGATATGAAGTCTCCAATAAGTTCTATAGCTGCAAGATGGAAGAGAACAGTTCTGTCAGTGAGCATATACTCAAAATGTCTGGGTATAATAATCACTTGATTCAATTGGGAGTTAATCTTCCGGATGATTGCGTCATTGACAGAATTCTCCAATCACTGCCACCAAGCTACAAGAGCTTCGTGATGAACTATAATATGCAAGGGATGAACAAGACTATTCCCGAGCTCTTCGCAATGCTGAAAGCTGCGGAGGTAGAAATCAAGAAGGAGCATCAAGTGTTGATGGTTAACAAGACCACTAGTTTCAAGAAAAAGGACAAAGGGAAGAAAAAGGGGAACTTCAAAAAGAACGGCAAGCAAGTTGCTGCTCAAGAGAAGAAACCCAAGTCTAAACCTAAGCCTGAAACTGAGTGCTTCTACTGCAAGCAGACTGGTCACTGGAAGCGGAACTGCCCCAAGTATTTGGCGGATAAAAAGGATGGCAAGGTGAACAAAGGTATATGTGATATACATGTTATTGATGTGTACCTTACCAATGCTCGCAGTAGCACCTGGGTATTTGATACTGGTTCTGTTGCTAATATTTGCAACTCGAAACAGGGACTACAGAATAAGCGGGCACTGGCAAAGGACGAGGTGACGATGCGCGTGGGAAACGGTTCCAAAGTCGATGTGATCGCGGTCGGCACGCTACCTCTACATCTACCTTCGGGATTAATATTAGACCTAAATAATTGTTATTTGGTGCCAGCGTTGAGCATGAACATTATATCTGGATCTTGTTTAATGCGAGATAGTTATTCATTTAAATCAGAGAATAATGGCTGTTCTATTTATATGAGTAATATCTTTTATGGTCATGCACCCTTGAAGAGTGGTCTATTCTTACTAAATCTCGATAGTAGTAATACACATATTCATAATGTTGAAACCAAAAAGATACAGAGTTGATAATGAAAGTGCAACTTATTTGTGGCACTGTCGTTTAGGTCATATCGGTGTAAAACGCATGAAGAAACTCCATACTAATGGACTTTTGGAACCACTTGATTTTGAATCACTTGGTACTTGCGAACCGTGCCTCATGGGCAAGATGACTAAAACACCGTTCTCCGGTACTATGGAGAGAGCAACAGATTTGTTGGAAATCATACATACCGATGTATGTGGCCCGATGAATATTGAGGCTCGTGGCGGATATCGTTATTTTCTCACCTTCACAGATGATTTGAGCAGATATGGATATATCTACTTAATGAAGCATAAGTCTGAAACATTTGAAAAGTTCAAAGAATTTCAGAGTGAAGTTGAAAATCATCGTAACAAGAAAATAAAGTTTCTACGATCTGATCGTGGAGGAGAATATTTGAGTTACGAGTTTGGTGTACATTTGAAAAATTGTGGAATAGTTTCGCAACTCACGCCACCCGGAACACCACAGCGTAATGGTGTGTCCGAACGTCGTAATCGTACTTTACTAGATATGGTGCGATCTATGATGTCTCTTACTGATTTACCGCTATCATTTTGGGGATATGCTTTAGAGACGGCCGCATTCACGTTAAATAGGGCACCATCAAAAAATCCGTTGAGACGACGCCTTATGAACTGTGGTTTGGCAAGAAACCAAAGTTGTCGTTTCTTAAAGTTTGGGGCTGCGATGCTTATGTGAAAAAGCTTCAACCTGATAAGCTCGAACCCAAATCGGAGAAATGTGTATTCATAGGATACCCAAAGGAAACTGTTGGGTACACCTTCTATCACAGATCCGAAGGCAAAACATTCGTTGCTAAGAATGGATCATTTCTAGAGAAGGAGTTTCTCTCGAAAGAAGTGAGTGGGAGGAAAGTAGAACTTGACGAGGTAACTGTACCTGCTCCCTTACTGGAAAGTAGTTCATCACAGAAAACTGTTTCAGTGACACCTACACCAGTTAGTGAGGAAGCCAATGATAATGATCATGAAACTTCAGATCAAGATACTACTGAACCTCGTAGATCAACCAGAGTAAGATCCGCACCAGAGTGGTACGGTAATCCTGTTCTGGAGGTCATGCTACTAGATCATGATGAACCTACGAACTATGAAGAAGCAATGGTGAGCCCAGATTCCGCAAAGTGGCTAGAAGCCATGAAATCTGAGATGGGATCCATGTATGAGAACAAAGTATGGACTTTGGTTGACTTGCCCGATGATCGGCAAGCAATTGAGAATAAATGGATTTTTAAGAAGAAGACTGACGCTGATGGTAATGTTACTGTCTACAAAGCTCGACTTGTCGCAAAAGGTTTTCGGCAAGTTCAAGGAATTGACTACGATGAGACCTTCTCACCCGTAGCGATGCTTAAGTCCGTCCGAATCATGTTAGCAATTACCGCATTTTATGATTATGAAATTTGGCAAATGGATGTCAAAACTGCATTCCTGAATGGATTCCTGGAAGAAGAGTTGTATATGATGCAACCAGAAGGTTTTGTCGATCCAAAGGGAGCTAACAAAGTGTGCAAGCTCCAGCGATCCATTTATGGACTGGTGCAAGCCTCTCGGAGTTGGAATAAACGTTTTGATAGTGTGATCAAAGCATTTGGTTTTATACAGACTTTTGGAGAAGCCTGTATTTACAAGAAAGTGAGTGGGAGCTCTGTAGCATTTCTGATATTATATGTGGATGACATATTACTGATTGGAAATGATATAGAATTTCTGGATAGCATAAAAGGATACTTGAATAGAAGTTTTTCAATGAAAGACCTCGGTGAAGCTGCTTACATATTAGGCATTAAGATCTATAGAGATAGATCAATACGCTTAATTGGACTTTCACAAAGCACATACCTTGACAAAATTTTGAAGAAATTCAAAATGGATCAAGCAAAGAAAGGGTTCTTGCCTGTGTTACAAGGTGTGAAATTGAGTAAGACTCAATGCCCGACCACTGCAGAAGATAGAGAGAATATGAAAGATGTTCCCTATGCATCAGCCATAGGCTCTATCATGTATGCAATGCTGTGTACCAGACCTGATGTGTGCCTTGCTATAAGTTTAGCAGGGAGGTACCAAAGTAATCCAGGAATGGATCACTGGACAGCGGTCAAGAACATCCTGAAATACCTGAAAAGGACTAAGGATATGTTTCTCGTATATGGAAGTGACAAAGAGCTCATCGTAAAAGGTTACGTTGATGCAAGCTTTGACACTGATCCGGACGATTCTAAATCGCAAACCGGATACGTGTTTACATTAAACGGTGGAGCTGTCAATTGGTGCAGTTCTAAACAAAGCGTCGTAGCGGGATCTACATGTGAAGCGGAATACATAGCTGCTTCGGAAGCAGCAAATGAAGGAGTCTGGATGAAGGAGTTCATATCCGATCTAGGTGTCATACCTAGTGCATCGGGTCCAATGAAAATCTTTTGTGACAATACTGGTGCAATTGCCTTGGCAAAGGAATCCAGATTTCACAAAAGGACCAAACACATCAAGAGACGCTTCAACTCCATCCGGGATCTAGTCCAGGTGGGAGACATAGAGATTTGCAAGATACATACGGATCTGAATATTGCAGACCCGTTGACTAAGCCTCTTCCATGAGCAAAACATGATCAGCACCAAAGCTCCATGGGTGTTAGATTCATTACAGTGTAATCTAGATTATTGACTCTAGTGCAAGTGGGAGACTGAAGGAAATATGCCCTAGAGGCAATAATAAAGTTATTATTTATTTCCTTATAATCATGATAAATGTTTATTATTCATGCTAGAATTGTATTTTTCGGAAACATAATACATGTGTGAATACATAGACAAACAGAGTGTCACTAGTATGCCTCTACTTGACTAACTCGTTAATCAAAGATGGTTATGTTTCCTAACCATGAACAATGAGTTGTTATTTGATTAACGAGGTCACATCATTAGTAGAATGATCTGATTGACATGACCCATTCCATTAGCTTAGCACCTGATCGTTTAGTATGTTGCTATTGCTTTCTTCATGACTTATACATGTTCCTATGACTATGAGATTATGCAACTCCCGTTTACCGGAGGAACACTTTGGGTACTACCAAACGTCACAACGTAAATGGGTGATTATAAAGGAGTACTACAGGTGTCTCCAATGGTCGATGTTGGGTTGGCGTATTTCGAGATTAGGATTTGTCACTCCGATTGTCGGAGAGGTATCTCTGGGCCCTCTCAGTAATACACATCACATAAGCCTTGCAAGCATTACAACTAATATGTTAGTTGTGAGATGATGTATTACGGAACGAGTAAAGAGACTTACCGGTAACGAGATTGAACTAGGTATTGGATACCGACGATCGAATCTCGGGCAAGTAACATACCGATGACAAAGGGAACAACGTATGTTGTTATGCGGTCTGACCGATAAAGATCTTCGTAGAATATGTAGGAGCCAATATGGGCATCCAGGTCCCGCTATTGGTTATTGACCAGAGACATGTCTCGGTCATGTCTACATTGTTCTCGAACCCGTAGGGTCCGCACGCTTAAGGTTACGATGACAGTTATATTATGAGTTTATGAATTTTGATGTACCGAAGGTTGTTCGGAGTCCCGGATGTGATCACGGACATGACGAGGAGTCTCGAAATGGTCGAGACATAAAGATTGATATATTGGAAGCCTATGTTTGGACATCGGAAGTGTTCCGGGTGAAATCGGGATTTTACCGGGTTACCGGGAGGTTACCGGAACCCCCCGGGAACCACATGGGCCTTCATGGGCCTTAGTGGAAAGGAGAAAGGGGCAGCCCAAGGGGGCTGCGCGCCTCCCCCCTTCTCCTAGTCCTATTAGGACTAGGAGAGGTGGCCGGCCACCCCTCTCCCTCTTTCCCCCTTGGGAATCCTAGTTGGAATAGGATTGGAGGGGAGTCCTACTCCCGGTAGGAGTAGGACTCCTCCTGCGCCTCCTCCTCCTGGCCGGCGCACCCTCCCCCCTTGGCTCCTTTATATACTGAGGCAGGGGAACCTCTAAACACACAAGTTGACACAAGTTGATCCACGTGATCGATTCCTTAGCCGTGTGCGGTGCCCCCTGCCACCATATTCCTCGATAATACTGTAGCGGAGTTTAGGCGAAGCCCTGCTGCTGTAGTTCATCAAGATCGTCACCACGCCGTCGTGCTGACGAAACTCTTCCCCGACACTTTGCTGGATCGGAGTCCGGGGATCGTCATCGAGCTGAACGTGTGCTCGAACTCGGAGGTGCCGTAGTTTCGGTGCTTGATCGGTTGGATCGTGAAGACGTACGACTACTTCCTCTACGTCGTGTCATCGCTTCCGCAGTCGGTCTGCGTTGGGTACGTAGACAACACTCTCCTCTCATTGCTATGCATCACATGATCCTGTGTGCGCGTAGGAATTTTTTTGAAATTACTACGAAACCCAACACTTTCGCCATGTACTGCGCGCGCGTCTGCTACGGGATTTGACTGGATAGCCTGGGCCTACCAGTCAGCCACTCGGAAGCGGTCCCTTATAAATCGCCGGCTCGGGGTTTCCAAGTAGTGCGCTTTATTCTCCTCCTTTCTTCCACCTCTCCCCCTTCGCAAGTCCCTTCGCCACCTCCGTTCCCGCCCCAACGCAGCAGGCCCGTGCGAGACTTCGCCGGCGACGATGACGAAGAGCAAGACCTCCGCTCTGGAGCGTGCGAAGAAGGCGGCGGCGGCGGGGAAAGGGAAGAGGTCAGCTCGGGGCGGATCTTCCTCTAGGACCGCTCTGCCCAAAGGTTGGATCCAGGGCGACTGGATGCCATCGGTGCTCCGGCAAGAGGATCTCGACGATATGGTCGAGGGGGGAGTCATTCCCCACGAAGCTGCTCGTCTTCCGGGGGGAGAGATCGAACCTCAACCCCGCGACGGTGAGTGCGTGCTCCTAGCCACCCACATCGACCGAGGGTTTTCTCTGCCGCCCCATCCTTTCTTCCGGAGTTTCCTGAATTTCTTCGGAGCGCAGCTCCACCACTTCACTCCCAACTCCATTGTCTCCCTTGCTGCTTTCATCTCCATGTGTGAGGCTTTCTTGGGTTGTCGACCCCATTGGGGACTCTTCAAACACATCTTTACCTGCCGTTCTCAATCGGTCAAGAAGGCTAAGTCGAGTGACGAGAGGACGCAGGTGATCCAGCTGTGCGGGGGCCTAGCGATCCAGACGAGGGGGAAGAGTTGTTTTCCATCTATCACCTTCCCGGAGTCGGTCCGTGGCTGGCAGTCGACCTGGTTCTACTGCAAGGACGAGGCGACCCCAGGACAGTCGACTGGTCTTCCTCTTTTTTCCCTCGACCGAGCCGAGAAGCCTACCTCTCTGAAAGTCGCGCCGGAGGAAAAGGCCCAAGTCAAGGTGCTGGCAGGTCGAGTGGTTGAGCTTGTCCGCGAGGGTGTGACTGGTATGGACCTGCTGGAGGTCTTCCTTCAAAGGCGCATCCAACCGCTCCAGGCCCGCGACCACCCGATGTGGCTGTATTCGGGTCTTGACGACACCACTCGGGTCCACCCGAAGGAGGTCACCGACGAGATGGTGGAGGGGTGGCTGTCGAGCATCACGGGGAACAAAGACAACCCCCGAGGAGCCAGGAGGGTAACCCCTCTCGACAACTCGTATGAGGTGGACCAGGTATGTCTTTGTGCTGCCGACTGATATCTTGTCTTCTGCATTGGTCTTCTTTGAATAAGTCGATTGACCTTCGTCTTGTATGTTGTTTTCCAGGCAACCACCGAGATGTACTCGACGCCCAACGGGGCACAGGGGTCGACTGAGGAAGGGGAGGCGAGCGGAGGCGAGAGCGGGGACGACCAAGGCGAGTGGGAGTCCGACGGTGAGGGAGAGGAAGGCGACGACATCTTCTCCAGCGAAGGG